>NW_028279758.1:0-114972 GCF_059751315.1 Micrasema longulum
ATTCTATGTTAAAAACATACTTTTTAAACAAATATTTCGGCCTCGGTGGAAGCGTAATGGTCATGGCGCTTTGCCTTCCATGCAAGAGATCTTGCGTTTGATTCCCGACATGGTTTGCCCTTTGCACCAGTTTGACATAATGGTACTGAATAATATGAAAAGAAATTACACCTTTATGTACCTCCTCAAAAGTTTTTTTTATTTGTATTTTATATTTTTTTATGTTAGTTTTTCATTGATAAACCCTTACAGGTTACATACATTGAACAAAATTTTTTTACTTTTAAAATTCACATTCTTCTGTTAACAATAATATTTTTAACATCTTTTGTAAAGGTTGTCTGAGTCTTTTGTTTAGTTTTGTCTGGTAGTTTATTGTATAATTTCAGTCCATGGTTTATTAGTCTCAATTGTCTTTATCTCGTTTTAGAAAGTTGTATGTGATATTTTTCTGACATTCTCGTATTGTGTTCATGTTTACTCTTAGAGTATATACATGTAGATGTATATAGGTACTCTAAGTGTCAATTATATCAGAGGCTAATTTATGAATAAATTTTAAGGATTCCAGTTTAATGAGTTTAGTTACATTTAATTGTTTAGTTTGTTTAAAAAGTTCTTTAGTTGCTGTTGGATAGGGTAGGTCATAAACTAACTTTAATATTTTATTTTTCTGTTTTTGTAGTCTGTTTATGTCATTTTGATTTTCTGTTCCCCATAGTAGTTGCATAAAAAAAAATTTACATAGGCTTCGTACATTTTTTTTCCTTTTTTGGAACAAAGTTTTTAATTTAAAAAAAAAAAAAATCTATCCCTAAATGAGTTTGTTGTAATTGATTGGCGAAAATTCTTTAATCTGACCATTAAATTCTTGTTCTGTTTTAAGGACAAAACAGTAGTCTCTATCCGCATGGACACAGATAAAATAATACAAACGTGATATTTGCAAGAAGTCTGCCTGAATTCAGTTGCCTATTTTTCTCCTGTTACTAGTTCAAGTGAACAAGATTGTATCTGATATAGAATTATGGCTGACAGGACATCTCAATACGAATCGGTTCTACTGGCACTGAATAAATCTGGATATAGAGCTTGCTCCACATAAATGCAAATTGGACGAGAATGCACTTTCGAGAGGATGGATCCAAAAGTAGCCCGAAAAACAAATTGAATTTTAAAAATTTGAAAACAATTACACACTTGCATAAGACTATTCGCAATCTCACGCTCGTGGTATTAGGGAAAAATTATTTAGGCAATTAATAGTTGGGTTGTTGATTTTTTTTTTAATTAATTTTTTTTTAAATTTTTATTTTGGAAATCAATATTTCTGCATACATATTTATAGTAAACAAAGCGATATAGTGTATAAACTCAGAACTAATAACAGATTTCCACAAAGTATACAAAGTTAGTAAAGAATAAATATTACATATTAAATAAATTCATATTAGTTTATACTTATAAAAATGTTATTTTCATGTACTAATAAATATTTTTCAATAATCAATTTTTTTTATTTTAAGAACAGTAAGTTATTGTAAATTGGGCGGAATTAGGACAAGGATGCTTGAAAAGAAGATAAGGAGGGGAAGGGAGATGTACATATTTATTATTATAATGTCTACCAAGTTACATAATGCATTTTAAGTGTAAATTTTTAATTTGACTGAGTGATGTTTGTGTAATCTATATCTTCAAATTTTGTATTGTACACTGAAAAAGTCCTACGAAAAAAAGCATTTTTAACATACGATGTTTTACTTATTAGTACATGAAATACGTGATACAAATCCTGGCTGGCACATGTATTGTTATTAAACTAAGTAGTTCTGTACAGTCAATTATTTCTGTCATAATTTTGTAAAGCTACCAGTCTCGAAGATGTCGCGAAAGCGATGAAACCGGTCACTGGATATTCCAAATTTGTGGATTAAAGGATCACTTGTGTTTTATTTATATAATAAATTACAATGAACTTCCATCAAGAATTTTCACTCACTAACTTAAATGTTTTGTACTTTACACGTTTGTGCTTAACGTTATTTTTAATTTACTTTACTTTCATAAAAAGAAAACAACAAAAAATTACACGAATAAATAAGCATAAAAAATAGTACATACATCCAGTTAATTTTTTTACAAATATAAATAAAATTAAAAATAGTTAATGAAAATGACCAATTCGGAATCGACGTATGATAAATTACTGCTACTTTCATCACGCTATTTACCCGTAGGGGTAGACAGTGAAGATAAACCGCTACACACGTCTATCCTGACATACATTCCTAGCTTATTTCGCATGAATGCATCTTGTCATACATGCTCTTCAGTTATGTCTGCTTTTGACAGGATCAGACTTAACACTTTAATGTATCTTGCCATGCCACGTCTTCCTTAGCCGTTCTCGTCCTACGTTACCATTTATTCGGTATTATGAATAATATAAACGTATGATGATTATGATTATTATTATTATTCTTTTAATAGGACTCATTGAATATCTTATAATCGTCAATAAAATTCAATCTTTTAAATATAAATCAATAATTAGTAAATCAAACCTATCAAACAAATAAATTTGAATCAATAACACAATTTAGATGAAAAAACTAAAATCAACAAATTAAAAATATATATATATCACGAATCTAATGCCAAGCTGTCTTGTCCTGCAAATATTCTTCGACTCTATAGTAGCTCCTTTCAAACAGGCTGTGCTTGACAAAATCTTTAATTTTTTTTGTTAGCAAAACCTGAATTTCCAGAGGTACCTTATTGTAGAATTGTACGCAGTTTGAGGTAAAATAATTATTTATTGTTTACAGTCGAGTAGTAGGCACAATATACCTACATATTTTCCAAAAAGTACGTAAATTAATAACTTATTATACTGATAAATGGTTTGAAAAAAAAAAACAAAATCATGAAATTTTGTTATATAATATTATATATAACACTCTCACACAAACACCTTTACACTTACTCTCATATAAATACATATCTGATTCTTCTAACAATATAATACATCTTCTGCTGATTTCAACAATGAAACCTTTATTAACATAGGTGAGATTTCTGGTGTTCCTGGTACATATTTTGTTGATTTATATATTTTATCATAAATACATTTTTTTGTTCACATTGTCCAGCTAACAGGGTACATACCCCGTTCCAAGCTAAGCAATTACATTTTAATACATAATAATAATTTTCAAGTTAATAGAAAGAACAGATAAATAAAATATAAACAATATATGAAACAAAATATAAACTTACTCGTATGCACATATTAATACATATATATACACATATACATATATACATACACATATATATATTCATACATACACACATATATATATTCATGCGCATACATACACATACATACGTGAAAAAAAGACAATTTACTTAATGTATGCGAAACTTCATGATTGCTATTTGTATTTTTTTAACTAAATCTTTATTTTCATATTTTATTTTTAACATCCAATCCAAAATATAGAATACTTATTGGTATGAACAAATAAGCTGGAATAATCGACTAGTTTCTTGGCTCACCGCAGGCGCTGGTCCAAATACCAAAATTATTATTAAAATTAGGATAAAGGCACAAACGATTGAAATGATTTAAAATAAACAGTTATTTTGTTTGTTTTTCTGTAAATAAAATTACAATAAAACATTATTGTAGTTTGTCAAATATAATGGTAAGCTGCGCATAATTGCCTCTATACATGGGTCGCCGCTGATATACACATGTATAAACACATATATTTACACACACACATACGCACATCTACGTGCATATAAATATACACACACATATATTTGCATTTATAAAACATACACATGCATTACAGCGGTATATATACAAATACATATCATAAATCACGCAAGATTCAGCAACTATTCTAAATAATCAATTCCTTGTAGAAATTTTATGTGTAAATGCAACGTGCAGTTAAAAATATATATGGGGTTCGAACTATCACGAGTCAATAGGGTTGCAGTGAGTCACATCTTGCTGGAGGGTGTGATTCTATAAAATGCTGCAAACGCTCAGTTGTATTCCAACGGCACCACTTCTGACAAGTCCAATTTGTTAGCGTCCACGTGAACCCCGGGCAATTGTATCACAACGGTGTGATCACAGCAGATAACGAAAGGATAAAAGGCGAGTTTCTGGCGCCTCCAAACCAGCATCAACCAGCCAAGGAACAACAAAATCTACCAAAAAAGGCAACGGAAAACCACTCTGGCAATCTTTTGCCAGAAATTACTTTGGAGAGTACATCCAATAAGCAGTTGTCCTGACTGCGGAATATAAAAGTGGCGTAGGACCAAGATGCTTTCACTTTAGTGGTGGCCAAGGCTCCTCAAAAATCAAAGGACCCTGACAAGGCACCGCAAGAAGAAGTTAAAAATATCTAAATGCTGAGATAACTTTAATTTTATTTTTTCATGTATGTCTCAAAATTTATTTTACGTATAATTGTTTTTACAAGTTGGTATATGAGAAAGCGGAGATTTAATTTTGTTGTATAAAAGCTGGTTGCAAGTTTTTAAATGCAGAACTTATTGAACGTTGAGATGTGTTTTGGCGTCGTCGTAGGGTGCAAAACGCCGGCAAATTGATGTGACAGGGTGCAGTCTGGTGAAAATTCTTCCCAGTGAATTTATTTGGCAGACTCCGAAAAGAAAAAAAATAAAAATAAAGATATTTACGTCCTCCGTTAAATACGTTTTCGTATTCACGGCTTAGGTGATATATCAAACGACCCCTCTCGATACCATGCGCTGGAAATAATGAATTGGAGATAAATTCTGTAAACAAAAAGGAAAAGAGAAATCAATAAGGAAGTACAAATATTGGGCGTTAGCAAAAGGTGTGTCCGTTTTTTTTCCAAATAAAGACAACAAAAGGACAAAAAAAAATTAGTACAAATTAATCAATAATGTATTCCCCTGCATTATTTAACAACAAATCAATCAATAACCCGTAGCATCTTTACAGTACACTGCGCAAATATCATCAGCAGTTTTGGCAGTTTTATTCCCGCGATTGAACCCGAACAGAAACAGATATCAAAAATGCTCCCCTATTACTTGACATTCTATTTTGCTGAGGTTGTCTGAGTCTTTTGTTTAGTTTTGTCTGGTAGTTTATTGTATAATTTCAGTCCATGGTTTATTAGTCTCAATTGTCTTTTTCTCGTTTTAGAAGGTTGTATGTGATATTTTTCTGATATTCTCGTATTGTGTTCATGTTTACTACAGTTTTTTCAAGTTTTAATTATTAGTCTGCAATTACATCAGAGGCTAATTTATAATTAAGTTTTAAGGATTCCAGTTTAATGAGTTCAGTTACATTTAATTGTTTAGTTTGTTTAAAAAGTTCTTTAGTTGCTGTTGGATAAGGTAGGTCATAAACTAACTTTAATATTTTATTTTACTGTTTTTGTTTGTTACTACTAATCCACTTTTGGAATACAGCTTCAAAGAAGTCTGCCGCCAGTCCGTGGAAGAATTCAACAAAAGTCAACAAAAATGCGTTGAATAATCTGGTGTTTGTGTTGAAAAATAGTTAAGAAATTAAGCTCTCCAATGATGTTTATTTTAGTTCAAATAAAAAATGCCTTAAACCTGAAAAAAATTTGAAAACCTTAGTTTTTACACAATCTTCGTATAAATATATATATATTTATGTATACATATACAAAAAATTCGGTTTCACTTTATTATTTTTATTATTAAAATTTAATTTTTTGAACATGTGTAAATTGTAGATTGGAAGGGTTATTGCAAATTAGCAATTTCTTCCAACCAACCAATAAAATAAACGTTATAATACATATTCAATAAAAAAAAAAATTAAAGAAGCTTAAAAATGACTTTGTTTGTAAATAAATTACATTTAATCAATATTATTAATTTATAGGAAAAAGGAATAAAAAGGAAAAGAAGAATGATTTGGGAAGAGAAAGTAGATCTTCCTTCAGACGTGATTTAAACACGGATACTGTAGGTCCCCCATTAAACCCTTTCTGCCCTTGTATATTTTAAAATCTTAATTGAAACAATTAGAAATATAATTCGACCTTTTATTTTAGCTGTTCGATTAATAAAAAATCTAATTGCGGATCTTATATGGTGAATGGGAGATGGTTTCACAGATTGACAACTTCAACTTTATAGATAACTTTAGTCATTTGCCCCTTTTTTCCTTTACTTTTAAAAGTAATTAGAGCCTTAGGCCCTAACAATTTTTTTGTTATGCAACCGATTTTGAAGAAAATGTATAATTATTTGATTCTAACTATTTTTGGTAAATTTGAACCTTACGAAAAAAAAAATTGTTCGCATTTGATGGTTGAAAAAGCCTCGGAATCCCAAACAAAAATATTTTATTTGTTGTAATCAAACTTTGTTATTTATTAATTTATTTATTTAGGAAACCATGCAGTCTTTATATAAATACAAGGCATAAAAAAACAATTAAAAAAAGTAAGATTAATTACAGATTTTGCATAAATTTATTATAAATGCATGAGGAGAGGGGAAAAGGTTATTAAATTCAAAAATAAAAATATTAATATTGAATAAAAAGTACATAAAAGGGAGAAGATATTGTATGGCTCCAACTATACTTCCCTTCCTCTCTCTCTGCTTCCATGAACATTTATATTTCTTCGTGAAAATTCACAACCAACAATAATTAATTAGATGCAGATAGTAGATTTACATATGAAAAAGTAAAAATTAAGAGTTCAAATTGAAAGTTAAAAGTTAAAATAAAAATTAAAAGTTGAAATTAAAATTAAAGTTTAAATTAAAAATCAAAAGTTAAAATTTAAATGAAAAGTTAAAATTGAAATTTTTTAAAAGTTAAAACTAAAAGATAAAACTAAAAGTCAAAATTTAAAATTAAAAGTTAGGCAGGAGATAAATTTAAAATGTCTTTAACAGATCTGAAAAAAATATATTATTTACAGTGTAATATAACGATGTCACTAAAACTGTTATTATAGGTAATCTGTATTCTTCAAAAAGTACTATATTTCATATAATTAGTCATCAAATTAGGAATGTCGAAGAGTACAGATTGACGAGTTCTACGAACAGAGACACGATATGAAATGCTTCTAACAATTTCTGGGCTATCAATTACTATTTTTACTTATATTATATAACGTTTTTGTATTATTTTGTATTTATTTTTACTATCAATTAATTGCAGAATTTAACTATAATAAAACTTTAAATTATTAATAACATATTACGATGTTTAATTAATTAACTTTTCTGCATTCCATTTTTCGACATGTATAAATTTGTATTATTTATATTTTTCTATTATTTTTTTGTATATTGTTTGAATATGTTAATTAATGTTTTTGATTTATATAAATAAGAGTCCTGACTTAACACGGAATTTTCTAACAAGTCGGGATAGAAAAAAAATAATAAAATGCTCAATGATAAATTTGTGAATTTTGTGCATTATATAAATAAATAAAATAAATCATAACATATTACAACAGAGATGAAGAACATTAAAGAGAAGGTAATATAGAAGTCTAGGCATCTACAGGGCTTATGACCTGTCAATGACTGGTTTAAGTGGCCACTTTACACACTGTGTAACATTCACCATTCTGCCCATATTTTTATTTTATTTTTTGCCTAGTATGTAGGTGAAATAATTCAATGAGATGAATCTCACCCGCACAAATAAAGGTTTCAGCTCTTTAACTTCACAAACATCAACAGATAAAAGAATTGAAGGAATATAGATGTTCAAATATGGTCAGAATGGTGAATGTTACATGAGTGTGTAACGTCGCTACTTAAACCAGCCATTGACAGGTCATAAGCCCTGTAGATGCCTAGACTTCTATATTACCTTCTCTTAAATGTTCTTCTTCTCTGCTGAATATTTTAATATAAACAGCTCCACAGGGAGTTGAATCCAGTTCTTTTCTACAAAAATTTGGACAAACTCAAAATATTGTTGATAAAATAATTAAATTGGGTTATTTACAATTTTATGGAGAAAGCTCATACCCAACATGGTACGCCGAGTTGCGAGATTTCGAAATGTGATAAAGCAGTTCGCTAGTCAGGTGGCAGAAAAGACAATCTGTACTTTTCAAAAATATTCAGGAGAGCTGAAATACGTCTCAATTTCAAGACTTTAATCCACAAACTAAAATATTTTAATACTGCTTTTCAATAATAAATTACCATTCTCAATGACCCTGATATTTTTTTTATGCGTGTATTTACTTAAATGTTAATTAAAACTTTTAAAAACTCAAACGTAGACAAAAAATACAGATGATCTCTTCAGCCATCTGACTGCCGAGTTAATAATGAAAAATACAGTAAAACAGTTTTAACTGTGTTTGTTCATGAGTAAAATGAAATCGTAAGTATCTTGTAGGGTACATTGTAATGAAAAGGGTTTAAATTTAAATTTGAAAGGTGTTTTTGAATTTTAGTTAATGTATGCTTCAAGATTCCCCTTTTGCGAGGAAAAAATACAAGTTTTATGCGATGTAAGCGCTTGTAAAACACTAAATAAAACTGCGAATTACGGCTTAACGCGTTTTCAGTAAAAACTTATAAATCCTATGTAATCCAATAAAAAATATTACATTTTAAATTTTTACCAAAGACTAAAAATATTCCACCAACTCTTGGTGCAAAATGGCTTTAGAGGCATAAACAAATATCGTTTAAAGAATATATTTTCTTAATGGCTTGTGTGGCTTGACGCATTTTGGGCCCAGAATTACCGTTATTAAGGTACTCCCTAAATATTAAAATTATATTTTTGTTTTGTAAAATAAATGGGTGATATTTTCCTGAGGTTATGACATGCAATTTCAACCTCTACGTGTACGGCACTTAAATCCATATTTCAATACATAAATTCTGGAAAAACGACGCTTCAGCCGTTATACCGGTTATAACAAATTTGAATTTTACAATCAGTCATTTTTGCGTTATGAGAGACGTCTTGTTTGAAATATTAAAATATTGTTGTTCAAACAGTTTCAAAATTGAAACATTAATACTCTTACAATAAAAGACACAGATAAAATTTTTGAGAAAGAATTATGGAAATTTTCTTTGTTTTTACTTGTTCTACATAATATAAATTGTGCATCGGCGGATTTATTGCCAAATGGCAACTTCTTCGAACCAACTGATAAAATAAAAGTGTTATTAAGATAATTTTACTTTTCGAAAAAACACTATTTTTAAAGTATTATTATTTTTAGTTTTTATTATTACTTAGTCGAATTCTAACCACTTTATATTTATGCTTAATCATTTTTAACTTTTCTGTGTTAATTGTAATAGTAAAAATACGTATATAGTTTTAGTCCACTTTTATTTATAAATTTTTACCAGTGACCGGGTTTTGTCGTGACTGACATCGTCAGAATGGTGTCTGAGCATCGTCAACATCGAGCAACATCGTCAGACACCAGTCTGACGATGTCGGTCACGATGAAACCCGGTCACTGGTACAAATTTACAAATAAAAGTAGAATAAAATTAAATACGTATTTTTATTATCATAATTAAAATACAGTTCCACCAAGAAATGTATGTAAAAAAACTCAATATATTTATTGTGTTATATTTATATTAGGAACGTAAGATTTTCTCATCTTAAGTGTTATTTTTATTAAGAGATGTTGTTTCTTTTTAAGTTTTTATTGATTTTCTAAAACATTTTTTTTCAAAAAATTGTTTGATTAAAATTATTCTATAATATTTCATGTTGTTTATAACATTATAAATTGTTTACTGTTGCGACTATTTTTGTAAAACATTTTTTTTGTCAAAAGACCTTTAAGCCGTTGATCAATAAATGAATAAACAGATTAATCAATCTAAATTTACTCCCTAGGGATGAAATCCAGCCAGTCTGCAAGCATTTGGACATACTCAAAACATTGTTAGATTAATAATTTTTTTTTTTTTCCGGCATTTTTGACGTTCATTTTTTTCAGTTTTTTTTACATTGTTTTTTCATATAAGTATTGTGATTGGCGTACGGTGCGTATTTAATGAATAAACAACAAAAAAAACAGAATGTTTAAAAAAAAATGAATTGTAATAATATTGCAAATTACAACAATGGTGGAGAACATTTTAGAGGAGGGATAGTGGAAGTCTAATCATTTACATGGCTTATGACCTGTCGTTAGCTGGTGTAAGTGGCCACTTTAAACACTGTGTAATATTTACCATTTTGCCTATGTTCGAACATAAATATTTCTTCAATTCTTCCATCTGTTGATTTGAGTGAAGTTAAGGAGCTGAAACCTTTATTGTTGTAAAGATATTAATTTTATTGAATTATTTCACACACAAGACAACGCCTGAAAACTATTTTTAAACTTTTTCTTAGACCAGTTGGTTTTTTTTCAATATTTTGAGTTTTTCCAAATGTTTGTATACAAGGAGACTGGCTGAGACTGCAAAATGGGGAATGTTACACAGTGTGTAAAGTAGCCACTTGAACCAGCCAACGACGGGTCATAAGCCCTGTAAATGCTCAGACTTCCATATTCCCTCTTCTAAAATGTTATTCATCTCTGTGTTATCATTTGTTGTCTTAATGACTCCCTAGGGGGTGAAATCCAGTCTCTTTGTCTACAAACATTTGGACAAACTCAAAATATTGTTTTGATAATATAACTAAGAACCACAAAGTCAGTGCTTTAAGTGATTTTTTTTTTAAAAATGTTAATATCTGATTAATTCGTCCTTTTCTAGAAAGTTTCAAGAAGCTTAATATCTTTGAAACTTTTATTAAGATCGTTTGAGAAGTACATGATCTTAAATACACACGTTAACTAGTGTAGTAGCATTTTATTTTTATCAACCGAAAAAAACATAGATAAACTAACTGTATTACAAAATAAAGCCTTTAGAATCATTTTGAAAAAAAAACAGATACACGAGGGTAAAGTCGATGGTAAATGAAATGAAATTATTAACATATAAACAAAGAATATTTTACAATACAATGATATTTGTTCATAAAATTATAAACTCTAATAAAAAAAAAACAGAATTTTGGAAAAAAATTGATCGGAACCAGCATAAACACGATCACAATACTAGAGAAAAGAACAAAATTAGACTTCCATTTAGGAAAAAGGCAAAGTCAAAAAATTCAATTTTATTTAAAGCAATTAAAAAGTATTACGAAATGGAAAAAAATATTTATGAAGAAAAAAACATATCAAAATTTAAAATAATGGTCAAGACATATGTGATTAACAATTTATAAATTAAATATATTTGCAATGTTATTATTAGAACACACATTACAATATGTATGATATGTGTGCCCTACTTTAAGATTTAAATTAAAAAAATAACTAAAACTCGTAAATTCTTAGTATAAATGTCGCATCAGTAAATATATAGCTGATGACAAAAGTTTCATATTATTTTATGACTGAGAACTAACCATGTACGTGTTTTGGCTACATAATAAACCGTTTCTCCTCCATCAAATTAAATTCTAATTCTATTTTTTTTCGAAATATTAATATCATTTCAAAAACAGTGTAATTTAGTAAAATTGCTTAAGGGTGTATTCAGGTAAAACGTACAAAAAGTGAGGAAACCATTCGTTTTTAATCGAATGTATTTTAAAAATCCCGCAATAATAATAATAAAAAAATAAAAAAACATAAATTAGATAAAAACAAACAACAATTTACAGATAAATAAATACAGCTTGCCCACCACATAACGCACGCCGCATCTGAGGACATAAGTCTCATTGGCGGTGCCCACATATTCGAAAAAGTTGCTCGTTGCCTAACGAGAAAAACTACCCGAAGGAGCTCTCTGTAATCTGGTAGTCTTAGCATCTTGTGCTTAAAGAAAGTAATCTAGAAGTACATAATATGCATTTCATTGGATTTAGCAACGCGAAAAGTGAATTCTTCACTGACTGGGATATAATTGATTTGACATGATCAATTCGCCGAAATGATTACAAAACATTCGAAAAGCCTCGAAATTATTTTGGGCCACCAGATTTGAATAAACAAGACCCGTGACAGGGCCACTGATAGTAGCTAGAAGCTCTATTTGGTAATCGTAGAAAAAAAGGAAGGGACAAGATCGCAGGGTGTGTTCAAAAGACTGATTAGGATATCCGCAGCAGCACTAAGGGGAATCAACAATATTAAAAACATTTTATGGAGAAGCCGTGTAAATAGACTTCTCCTTTGCAAATTTAAATATATTTTTTATATAGCGGACAATTAAATTATTTGCTCCAAAACTGCCAATGTGAGCAGCAGCCGCAGGATTATGCAGCCAAGAATCTATTAAATTTACTCGAACCAGAGAAAATCAATATGTAAAAACACTTACTAACCTGGTGTTGAGTCTTCTTCTTTGTCGGCGATCAGCTCACGCGCTAACGAGAAAACTGGTGATCGGGAAAACTGCATACACACAATTGTCTGGAGTCTGGAGGCGGCGCGGCGGATGATGATTGATGGCGATAGATGATAAAAATGTTCGCGGCGTTATATTGACTTTTACGGCGAAAAAGGCGAAATACTTTCAACAATTGGAAATGCGTGTGCACATAACTCGTTGAAAAAAACGAAGAATGGCGCGGAGGACGAGCAGTGTTGCCAACCAACAAATGTCCCGTCAGGCGTGGCAACCTCAGAAATCAACATTAGCCAGTATCTACGTACATGCGATTCTTCTGGCTAAAATACATTGAAACAAATTATCGGCTCAACCAAATCATTTGTCATTGAATTTACCGTGACCTGATAAAAACTGCATAGTCCAGAGATCGGGGATAACTCAAGAAAATTTTAAGCGCTGACGGACTAAAAGAAAAAAAAGAAAGGTAACCCTATCTGAAGGGGGAGATTCCTATCGAGATTGCCAAGCATAAAAAAGAGGATGTAATGAAAAAAAAAAAATATTCGATTGTGACATTCCTTCGGTTGGGAGTAGACAGATGCCACCAATAACAGAGGAACCTTTTTTTTTGAGTGAAAAACAGATAAATAAATATTAACTTGTATGGATCGATGCGCGCAAATTGATTTGAGGTTGAATGAGAAAGATGGATTACAATTGAAGTTATTTATTGAGTAGATACACACAAGTTACATCCTTACAATTTTGTACAATAGGAATTTACAATAGCGACCACTGGTGAGGAGCTTGTGAATGGGCAACACGAAATGCCAAGATGAAATGTGCATATTCTTTCGCTGCATGATGTTTAATTACTTGTCCGAGCTGACGTTGCGTCAGGTTACGCGTTGCGAGCCAGAACGGTGTTCAGCCCTGCCAACTTTACGGCTTGATGGTGATGACCTCCACAAACTAAAGAATTATTGGGAACAATGAAACATTTGCAATATCTAAGGTGTAGTTTGTATAGATTGTCATTATATGTATTATTTGCCAGTTTTCAAAGTTATTTTTATTTCTAGAATTAACTTCAAGAAATTACATAAAATCTACTATCTGAACTCTAGTTTTCATCAGCCCGGACGAGAAAAATGTCTTTGGTTTTAGAGTATTAACGCTCTTGTTTTTTATTTAATTTAATTTCGTTTCTTTACAGTATACATAAGAGGTAAATCATAGTAATTAAAAAAATAAAGATAATTTAAAAGCAATAAAATACATATTAATAGTGAAATTAGTAAACAAAAAATCCCACAAAGGCATGGCCTGTTCGTGGGTATACAAGAAAATGTTACTGAATTTTCGCTCCTATAATAAATAGACAATTATATTATTTTTGTGTAACATAAGAAAAAGAAAATAAAATATTCTGTAAAATATCAAATGGTATTTTTTTATAGTAATTAAAAAAGAAATAAATTTTTTTTTCAAAAAACATTTAAATATTCCTTATTATTAAAGGGCAACAAAATATACCAAAGAAAAAAAAGTTTATATTTTTAGTTTGAATCCAGGATAGTGCGTGTTTTTTAAAAGAATGAAAATTTTAAAAGTTTTGAATCAATAAAATATTATCAATAAAAAAAAATTAAACATTTTTGGGCCTATAAAATATGTATGTCTCTGTGCGAGCCTCGTTTTCCAATGTGGTATTTCTAAAACACGATTCTTTCTTTGACTCGATCTATTTGAATTACTTGTGAATAAATTTTGGATCTTAAATATATATTTTAAACATTGAAAACAATATATTTTTCTTAGGTCTAAAAGTTTAGCTTTTTGGAACAATTGGAAAGACGGAACAGTGCATTTTTTGTGATGCATTATTTTCAATATAAATTTTTAAACAGTTTCTAATGGTTTAATACGGTTGTTGCAAGTTCCCCCCATCAAATTTTTCCATACAAAAGCGATGCCTGTACAAGTGCATAAAATACCATTTTATTGGTATTTAGCTGGGCATAAATACTTAGTCGTTTGAACACATCGGTTAAATATCTTAGTTTATTAACAATTACTTCAAGATGATAAGTCCATTTAAGTTGACTGTCAATAATTACTCTTAGGTGTTTTATGCACCTTTCAGACTTCATAGTTTCGTGGTTATTAAGTATATTAAGATTACAATATTTATTATGAAACATTATATTAAAGGAAGAAGGAGGGAATATGATTTTGAGTTGTAAAATGGAATAAAAGGTGTTTTATTACAATTTAGCGAGAGAAGATTTTGATCCAGCCACTACTTGATATACATATATTGACTGTTTTGAAAGTATTATCCCAGTTATTATTTTTTAGAATTATTGCAGTATCACCTACATAAATAACTAATTTACTAGGGATAGCTATATTACAAAGATCATTAATATATATAAGAAACAACAAAGGGCCAAGAACCGTTCCTTGTGGGACTCCGTGTATAACAGTCTTAGTATAATTAACATTAATTCCGATCCTGGTACATTGCAGTCTATTTGCTAAGTAACTTTCAAAAAACAACAAGCACATATTTTTTATGCCAATTTGACGTAATTTACTTATTAAATTATATGATTTACTGTATTAAATGCTTTTTTAAGATCTAAAAAAAATGTTAATGTTTTCATATTCGCATCTAGACTAGTATAAGTTTGATGTTTAAGTTTAAATATTGCATCATCTGTACTGTTTTCTCTGATAATAAAAAATTGCGTACACGAGTATTTCATCGATAAGTTTTTAATACATATTTCTTTACTTTCAGTTTGAATTCCGTAACTTTCTTTCCTTCATAAATATTTTTTCCCGTATCATAAGACTTTTTTACAGCCTTACATGAAATGGAATTTTGTGACTTTTTTTTCAATGGGAGTCTGATCTTAACTTTATCCTGGTATTGTAATCATGTTCATGTTGGCTTAGATAAATTTTTTTTCGGAACTCTGCGTTTTTCTTAGAATAAATAATATTATACACAAATAATATCATGGTACTGTTAAATATTATTTTCTCTCAAGTTGGTTAACACCAAATATGTACTGGATAAATCGTTCTTAAAAAAAATCATTCTTAAAGCTTTGTTTTGTTTTGCGGTTCGTTTGTTTACATTTCCGTGGTTGACAAAAATAATAAATTGTTTTGGTAGTAATAAGGTCTTAACTGTGAAGTATAATATAACAAAAAGATTTACATTTTAAGCTACGATCATACGAGAATATTAGGCGAAAAACGTATTATTTATGACAAACAAGATAATTGTCAAATGTTTTGTATGTTCAAACCTTACGAAAAAAGAATTGTGTTAATCCTCGGGTCCGCCCCGCAGCCGGGACCCTTTTTTGTCAAAATACCGCAAAAAGGTCTATCGAATTAGTGCGAATAAACAAAAGAAAAACAAACCGAATATTCCTACGTTGAATTCAATTGTCTCGAATGATTGGGCGCCATTTCACAGCGGATCGGCCATTTCGCTAATGAACCAATCCTGTGACGGCACGTGCGTGGAGACTTTTAAAGATTATTTAGCTAACGAAATTTTGTACCTGGGATGAATAGATAACAGTTTGAGAATCACAAAAATAAGTCCCGCCTAGTTCTATTAAGTTTATTTTTTAATAATGAAAAAGGAAAGTAGGTTTTTTTCAGTTTCATCATTTTTTTATTTTGTTTTATTTCAAAATTTATTTATTAATCCTTACAGATTATTTTTTTAATAAAAAAACATCAAATATACATTTTTTATTCATACTCTGTTGGTCAAAATAATATTTTTTACATCTTTTGAGTCTTTTGTTTAGTTTTGTCTAGTAATTTATTATTTAATTTCAGTTCCTGGTTTATTAGTCTCGACTGTCCTTGTCTTGTTTTACAAAGTTTGAAATTAAATTTTTCTGATATTCTTGTATTATGTCCATATTTACTACAATTTTTTACAAGTTTTAGTTCTTCGTCTACAACTACATCAGTGACTAATTTATGGATAAATTTTAATAATTCTAGTTGAAAGATTTCAGGTATATTTAATTGCTTGGTTTGTTAAAAAAGTTCTCTAGTTGCTGTTAGATAAGGAAGGTCATATACGAACTTTAATATTTTATTTTTGTTGTCTTTTAGTTTTTACATAGACTTCATACATTAATTTGTTTTCCGTTTTATAAACAATTTTTTTTATAAAGTTTATATTTGAAGCGCTAATTCCTTTGAAAACAGTTCGCATTGGCTACGCCCCTAATACGTCACGAGTCGATTAAATTTTGACCATTTGTTGTGATCGTTTAGATTCAAATGGAACGTCGTGACGGATCTTGACGTCACAATCCTCAAGGCCGAAAATGTTGCGTTTTCGGTGAGACGTATTTTTCGACAATTTTATTTTTAAAATTATGCCAAAATATTTATATTGATTTCTCTAAAATTATTAATATTATTTAATCCATTTCTTATATTTTTATAAATATTAACACAATAATGAATTGAGGTTTAAAGAGTAAAATTATTATTAAAAAACCTTTTGTACACTCAAAATATTTTAAGATCCACAGAATCAATTCAGTTCTGAAAGAGTTAACAATATTATTTTATCGAAATCTGAATAAAATAATATTTCGCTAAATTTTATTATAATATAAATTATTTAAAAAAAGCAAAACCAATAATATAACACCTAAAAATACCTACATATTTAAGTGCGTTTATCATAATTTACAACAATACATTATAACTCAACCGTAAAATGTAATTACCCAAATAATTCTCATTAATAATAATTTATACGAAGCCATTTTCGTTATAAATTATCTTAAGGGCGCTTAATTATGGAAAACACAAAACAATTATTATTGAACAAAAGAGGCTTATAAAGAAAAGGGCAAATGTATTTACAATACCGTGAAATTTATGTTTACATAAATTTAATTAACGATTTTCCGTTAAAAATGTTGTGAAATCTGAACCAATTTAAAAATACTTTATTAAGGGTTGTGAAGAATATTATAAAGAAATGAGAGAGATTCGAGGTTTATACGCTGATAAAAAAGTATAAACCCGGTATACAGTTATGCCTAAGCATAGTGGTAAAATAAAGATAGGAATACCATCCTTATTCTATAACAACATTTAAGATGGTATATTATTATATAGTCAGAACTAAAATATGATATTATTTCAATAGTTCTGACATTAACTGCCGACGAACCGTCTCTTGTGAGGCTGTGATGTCACACTAGTCGACATACGATACAAGACTTGTTATATTCTAGATTACGCTGATGTTTCCATGACTGATTTAAGCTGTGAGCAACTCAAAAAACTTGAACGACTTCAGAATACATGCATACGGTACATTTTTGGTATAAGGAAATATGACCACATTTCTGTGGGCAAGTGAAATGGCTCAAAATTAGACAGCGGATAAACTATCACTACCTCTCACTTCTGTTCAATGTACTTCATAGTCCTAACGCTCCTATATACCTGCGTGAAAAATTTCAACGCTTATCAGTTTATGCTTTATCTCTTCGTTCTTATTCTCAATACTCTCACTTCTCAGCACTCTCTTAATACCCATTCACAATTTCTTTTTCTTCTCTAACTCATAAAGTGTCCATGCGGCTCAAGTGTGGAATCATCTCCCATCCACCATCAAAGATGTTACTACATTATCTCTGTTTAAATCACGTCTGAAAAAATATCTCCTTTCTCTTTCTTAATCTCTCCTCCTTTCTTTTTTCCTCTTTTTCCCTTTTTCCCGTTGAGTTATATTTTTGATTTAAGCTAATTAATAAACAAATGCGTTTATTTCTATTTTTAAATATCTTTATCATTTCAATATTTTTTTCTACTGATTATGTTCTGTAACTTGAATTAAAAAAATTAAATTTTTATTTAATTGCTTGATTGGAAGAGATTTCCATTTGGCAATAAGCCCGCTAATGTACAAATAACATTTTGTACAAAAATTTGGAAAGTAAAATTGGTATAACTTTGCTGAATTACAAAAAATATTTACCCTTACTACGCGAAAAAGGATTGTCTGCTAATTCAGCAACACGTCTTTATAAGAAAAAGCACGTAGATAGAACTCATAACAAGGAAGACAGAGACGCTTTTCTGCGGCGGCTGTTATTTACAACAGATTCAGTCTTCAGTTGATGGGAGACGCACGCCCGTATGAGTGGCCTATTTATGATTTTTAATTTATTTTGCTATAACAGACGTAAATTATATGTTCAATTGCATAAATTATGGAAAAAGAATTATTAAACAGTATGTTTTCGTGTTTTTTTGTTCAAATGTCTGAACTTAAGAATATTCCGTCTTTTACTAGTGGTAACACGATGTTACATCACCGCGCGCAAAGAGATTATTTACCACAGTCTTTTAAGAGTTAAGCTCTAGAGAAGCATCCGCAGTATATGGCCCAGCCAAACGTAACGCCTGCATTTGATGACAGTAGTCAACGGAGTTTGCTGCGTCCGTTTTTTTTATTACGTCATTCCTCACAAACTTACATTATACATTAGTCAAAATGGTATGGTAGAGATGTCTGGAAATCCATTCATAAATCCTCAAATTGAATTGTTTCCTTGACATTTTGTAATATACAATACAAGTAATATCTTGTAAAAATATGCAATTCGTTGATTCATATTTTAAATATTAACACCGCTGAGATTTTAAAAATATAAAATCCGAATTCTTTTTATTCTGCCCTTGAGATCAACCCCTATACTGGGTTGGGGCGTCATCGGGGCTTTAAGAGTCCTTTGTAGGACTTCCAAGGACCTGCTCGGGCCGCTGGAGGACCCTTTATAGTCTCCAAGGACCTTCGATTCCTTTCACATAGGCACGCTCACACAGACTCTAAAGAGGGGAGGCACCAACCCTTAAACCGTTAACGAGAACAAATCTTAAGGGAGAAAAGCGACTCTGATCTTGCGGTTTGATTATTATGATACTTTTTTTACATTGTTTAAATTTTTAAAGACAACGACTGGATTCAATCTACTTGGGAGCTATTAAGATTATATTACAACAGAGATGAAGAACATTTTTTTACAGAAGATACCAACCCAAATAAAGTCACGTTTTATACATATTCTCATCACATTTTGTTGCCTTGTTCAGAAATTGTATAATATATTATGCTGTGTACATAATTGGTAATATAAAATATGTTTTACGCGCCAACGTTTACTATCTAAAAATATTAATGGATCTTGTCAAAGATTGAAAAGTTTACTTCAAATACCTTATTGTAAATTTATACTCAGGTAAAGACACTCATTTTTCATAGCTCCTAAACTGTTCAATGCATTTTATAAGAACAGGTGACATTTCACAGGTGTCAATGGAAAGTTTTTTTTTTGTTTTTGAAACTTATTTTTTTATTTATTTATTTTAAAGAAACAAACAGTCGACAATGATAAAATAACATTTAAAAAAAAAAAAAATTTAAAGACAGACCAGCAAAGTTTCTAAATAAAAATCATGCATATTTTTAAATTGTGTTACAACAAAAGGATGTGTATTTGTAAGTTTAGATATGTGTTTATTTGTATGAGTGTGGGAGTAAGTGTTCAGGAGTGTGCATCATTAAATAGTAAGTGGGATCGTATCACAGCCAGAAATAATAAGTCTTAATTTATTTTTAAATAAATTAAGGGGTATGTAAAATATATCAAAAGATGAAAAAAAACATTATAGTTAGAGCAAGAACGATAGAAGAAAGAGTGTTGTGCATATTTACTGCTACAGACTGGCAGATGGAATAAATACTTATTTCTTGTCACGCGAAAGGGGACATTAAGATGAATTTTGGAGAGTAGGTTAAAAGAGTCTAGTTTATTATTTAATAATTTATGTAAAAAACACAATTCAGAAACAGTGCGTCTATGTATACATATTGGAAAATTTGAAGAAATTTTTTAAATGAAATAATGAAAAGAATACCAATACAGTAATGGGTGTACAACAACAAACGTGAATAAAAAAATAATAAAAAAATACTATTTCATTACAACAGCGATAAAAATCATTTTTTGATCCGCCATTTGCTCTAAGTGGACACTTAACGCACTGTAAAACATTCACAATTTTGCCTTTGTTTGGACATCCATATTCCATAAATGTTTCCATTTGTTGACTTTTGTGTCGACAAAGTCAAAGAGCAAATTTTTTTATTGATGCGGGTAAGAATCATCGGATGGAAGAATTGAAGGTGCATTCATATTTAAATTTATTTCAACAGAGAGGGCAGACATTTTTTAGAAAGGAATATGGAAGTCTAGGCATTTACAGGGCTTATGACCTGTCATTGGCTGGTTTAAATGGCCACTTTACACACTGTGTAATATTTACCATTCTGCCCATGTTTAAACTTCCACAATTCCTCAACTCTTCCATCTGTTGACTTTTGTGAAGTAAAAGAGCTGAAACCTTTATCACGTGGGTGAGATTTATCCGGCTGAACCAACAAAAGCCAACACATGGATGAGTTGAGGAAATGTGGATGTTCAAACATAGGCAGAATGGTGAATGTTACACAGTGTAGAAAGTGGCCACTCAAACCAGCCAATGATAGGTCATAAGCCCTAGACTTCCATATTCCCTTCTCAAAAATGTTTTCACTCTGTTGAAATAAATTTAAATATGAACAACTCCCTAGGGAGGAAATCCAGCCAGTCTGCAAGCATTTCGACATAATCAAACATTGTATGTATTCATCATTATTATCTTTCCGCACCTAATGATGCATAGGGCACTACTTTTGTGTAAAATATGTCTGTTCTTAATATATAAATATATGTAAAACATGTAAAAGCCTACAAGGCGTTTAAATAAATAAATACAAACCGCGGCATATCTTGATCATTTATGTTGAGCAAAGGCAAGATGATAAGTCTTACGTTTCAAGGGCCAGTCCAGGGACTATGAAATATTTTCGTAAGAAAGCATCTTTTTAAATCAATATTTCATGTCGATTATGTCGGAAATACTCAGACTATTGTTGAGTCATTTTTATTTTTGTTATTATTTAAAAATTTGCATGTTTCCATTTTCCATTATGTTGTATCCCAACTCAATACAGGGCTTTTGGCCTAATATAGTAAGGGATACGTTTATAATAATAATGTTTGGATAATTTATGTAGCGCCGTTTTTGTGAAAATCACCTCAAGGGCGCTGTACAATAAATAAATATCCCAACACGTCTTGCAGCTACAGAGCGCATGGATGGTTGGGATTCTAGTTTCTCGTCTCCAATTTCGATATATTACAATTATGATATATATGAGCTATATAACCGAACGTCTTGCAGCTACAGAGTGCATGGACAATAAGAAATCTAGCCCCTATTTACATTAATTTTTAAAATGTTTATTTGACAACGAAATTTATAGTTTAAGTGATATTTTAAAAATGAACTAAAAAGAAAATTTATATAATTAGAAGTTAGATAACAACAAGTCTTGCAGCTACTGAACGCATGGACGGTTGAAATTCCAGACCCCATTTACTAAATTAAGATATTTGATAGTTGATAACATTTACATAATATGATAGCTAACATCACAAAAAGTCTTGCAGCTTCAAAACGCATTGACAAATGGAATTTCAACAACATAAGAATGATTTTAAAAAGTTAATAATAAAAAATAATTTTAAAAAACGCAATAATAAAACATTGAGTAAAGAACTAGTAAGTATGGTAATTAAGTGAACATGTAACAGCACAAAAAGTAAAATATAAAAAACTAAACAAAGATAGCATTCTTTAACTTATTACAAAGGGTAACAAGACAATAGACGATACTCAAACTCAAACTCGTCCCTGTTTTATTTTGGTATGCAGTAAACAGGATCTATTGTCTTTTTCTTAGTAAATAACTGTACAAACATTTGGTTTACATTTGGCTGTTCCCTGGAAGATGATAGTAGAAACGCATCTGTGTGCGTAGTGTAGAGTGTAGGTACCAAGGTATCTATCCGCTTCTTGTTAATTTTGTTTGTTATTATTATTTTGAAATATGTATCTTTTTAATGAATTAATAAATAAAAATAATATACTAGCCCATTAGATCTACCAAAGGGGATGTAATCATTATAAACAGAGATAATGGGGTGCGATTAAAATTATCCTGCTACAAAGTAATTACGAAAAAGCGTAGACTATGGAACGACTCGGATATCAGTAGCTTTATTCTATAACTTATTCGTTTCGTAAATTTATGCGTGTCGTATGAGAGTGGACGAGAGCAAAATACGATTTTGATTGCGGTAGAAATTTAGATGGATGTAAGACAAACGAACGGGCGTTATCACAAATAAATATCGACGTGCTTTAAAACATGCTTAGAGCTTGAGCGATCACAATGAACAATAATGAACACGCTTTAGTTATCGCAGTCAAAAGGCAACGCGTGTGTAATCTCGTCAACGCTCGTATCGGTTTGCTTTTTGTTTTACTCGGAAATAAATATGGTTCACCGGCAAAAAATTGGCTTTTACTATAAAAATAATACAACTTATCGCATTTGTAAAATAGTAAGGAGTATTTAATACAAAAAAGTGAAAATTAAATCACAATTGTGGATGTTGAAAATAAAATATGAAAATAGACAATAATGAAAAAAGTACAAACGCAATTTTTGTATTTGTTTATTTTTCCATACATATATTATTTACATAGAAATATAATTACAAAAATACACTGTAAATTAAGCTATAACATAAATTGGAAAAAATGCCCACAAAGACTACAGCGTCTGAGCGTGAAGTTTCAATCATAAAGTTTCACATATATTAATGAGATTTTGTATATTTAATGTTTGTATGTATGTGTATGCGCATGGGTATGTGTATGTGTGTATGTGTATATTTGTGTATGTGTGTATGTATGTGTATATATGTATATATATATATGTGTATGTACGTATGTATTTGTATATATGTATGTATGTGTATATATGTATGGATGTATGTATATGTATATATGTATGTATGTATGTGTGTGTGCACATGTAAATATCACAAATAATTATCGACGTGCTAATTAGCGACGTGGTAACAATTCTCACCACGGTTGTTTATCGTATTTGCGACCACAATGGAACATCCGTGAACACCTTATATTAAATGTCAAAATAATTACGTTTCGCGACATATAATCCTGCTGCGCAATCACATATTTGAATTTCACCGGTGTAAATATGGAAAAAATTCAAAAACTTGTATTTTTTATTTATTTTTATCTATTATGCTATTTATTGCATTTAGCCGGCGGTTGGCAAGCCAAATGACAAGAAAAGCCGCCGCCATAGTAATTATTGTTATTTTATTTTCTCTTTTTCGTATCAGATACTCCTTACTATTTTGCAAATGCAATATATTGTTTTTTTTTTTTATAGTCAACGCCGATTTTTGGCCAATGTATTTATTTACGAGGAAAACAAACCGACACACGCGTTGACGTTGTGATAACTTAAGCACGTTCATTATTGTTTATTGTGATCGCTCAAATGCTTAGCATGTTTTTAAGAACGTCAATAGTTATTTGTTATTGAGCTACAAGTTATAAGTGCTGTGAATCCTAGAATTCCATATTCCCTCCTTAAGAGATTAGACGTCTGGGAGTTTCGATGAATGGGTATTTAAACATTGTTTTTCTATTACTCTCTCGCAAATTCCTCCGTAATACACTGAGCGAAAGACAACAGCACGTCAGACTGATTTTGACTAACTAAAATCGACAAAACTGGCATCTCGCTGTCCCGTTTTCCGCACCCCAAAACTAATCCTATTTTAATGTTTTCTTTTGAGAAAAAGTATCAAAATAAAATTGTCTGTGTCTGTTCTTTTTCGTTTTTTTAAATTATTTATCATATTTGTAAACCAAACGTCTGAAAACGGCAGATAAAATTTGGTTCTTATTTGAGTTTTTTGGGATTTGAGAAAAAAATTATCAAAAAAGTAAATATCGCACAATAGGGATACTCCAATGGTAAAATCACTTTTCTTGTGCCATAATCCAGTAAGAAAATACGGGAGTATGTTTGTTTGTAGACAATTCAAACCGCTTTTCCTCTTAAGGAGTTCTCGACATTTAAGAAAAAAAAATGAAATTATTTTTTAAACGTAAAAAATGTGCATAAAAATGGATGAATGACATAAAATGTTAAGTGTTGGCCTCATGGTGTAGTGGTCAATGGTTTGCCTACCATGTGAGAGGCATCGGATTCGATTTCCTACATGGTACACACGAAACATTTATTTAAAAAAGTGGTTTTACATAATAATATTTCCTAGTCCCTGGACTGGCGCCTAAAGCGTAAGACAGGTCATTTTATTTTCATATAACAAAAATGATTGGTGTCCAATGCAGTTCTCTATTCACTATTAAATGTGGAAAGGGAGTGATGATTATGAAAATGTTTTTTTTTTCATTTTTAACCTCCATGAACGTAACGTATATGTGCATTACTATATATGTAAATATATGTATTTATACACTTGCGGTAACTTCATTTTATCTCAAAGAAAAGGTACTATCTTTTTTTTCATTTGAATTAAAGTCTCTGAGTGTGATAAATATCGTTCTGTATTTTCAGCCAATGAGGAAACTGAGCATAGATCAACTAAGGAAGGATTCTTCTCATAACAAAAGGATTTCTCAAAGGATATGTGATTTCTTGAGGTAGATTTTGAGCAAAGGGAATATTATCAAGGTTGCCACAAATGCTTGTTTACATAAAAAATAAAGAAACGTTAAAAAAATACTGCTCTATTTAATTTACATTTTGTTTCCTTTTGACAGAATTTTTTTTTGTTTTTTTAACATTTAGTCAGGACAGATTTTATTCTTCTTTAAATAAGTTCTTATGTTCTATAAGTGTTGTCTTTAATGTAACATAGCATTTATTTTAATAGTAGTGACATTTAAATAGTGTTTTTGAAAAAAAAACAAATTATAAAAATAAAATAGGGTGATTCTTTTTTACGAGGCATTAGGTTCTCGCTTTTTTTTACGTCTACGTCAGACAGTTTGACGGTAGTTCTTGTCTGAACTACGCGACACAGAACTGACTTGGGAGGACACACGGAAGTTGGCCGCAGACATAGATACCCGGAGAGATTTAATTTTACATTTTTTTTTCAGTTTCAGTGCTGCAGAGCAGCGTTTATTTAATAATTAAAAAATTTACAAATTTATTTATAAACAGGCACTTTAAGATATTCTAGATACTCTAGAAGATATTTCTGCAGTTCTTTCTTTTTCATTTGAAGATCTTTCATGTAAATGATGGTTTGTGGGAGATCATTGAACAACTTTGGAACAACGCAATTTAATGTTTGCTCTCCGAAGCAATTTGTAATTCGGGGAACAAACAGGGAGCCCTTAGTTTTTAATATAGTGTTGTGAGTGTGGAAAACTCTTTTTTTATATTCCGGATCAACGGAGTGATCTACAATCAATTCGTAGTCACAAAGTTGTTTTGCCGGCAGGACATTACAGAATTTAAAATATACACCTTCGCCCATATGTTTTGCCTCACGGATTATGCTATCCGGTAAAATCCCCCTCAACAGTCTCACCTGAATATCATAAATTTTACCCAGATGAGACTGGAAGGTGAGACCCCAGACACGCACTCCGTAAGATATAATGGATTCAATGAGTGACATAACCTTATTACTATTATTATGGATAACTTATATAGCGCTATTTTCTTAACAAAATACCTCAAGGGCGCTTTACATAGTGATTCTTTTAAATTTGTAATTTAATTAAAACAATTTATTTTGTTGTCACATACTACGAATTTATTCAAATGATTTAGAGAACGAGTGGGTTTTAAGCTTTTTCCGAAACATCACTTCACTTTCACAGCCTCGCACCTCTGTTGGGATAGCATTCCATGCCATAGGGCCTGCGACCGCAAATGCGCGTTCACTAAATTTAGAGCGCTGTTTGCGTAGAGGTACAATAACTTTTCCTCTCGCCATAGACGTAGCTGATCTAAGCGTTAGACGCCTGTCAGCTAGTTCATCTGGAATGCATAGCTCCCTTAGATATTCCGGAGCAGAGCTATGCAGTGACTTATACATAAGCCAACAGAGTTTGTATTCGACCCTCTGTGGAAAAAGTAGCCAGTGTAGTTCCCGAAGTAGTGGAGTGATATGACTGAACTTAGAGATTCCGAAAATAAGTCTCGCTGCGGCATTCAATACAGATTGTAGGCGAGTAATTTTGTTCATTGGTAGACCTGCATAGTTATTTTTATTTATATTTAATTTTTTATTAACTTTTTGTACTCAATGTTATTTGTACATAGGCGGGCTTATTGACAAATGGCAATTTCTTCAAACCAACCAATAAAATAATAGTTTTATTTTTATAATTCAAGTATTCAACACATTCACTAGAAAATAAAGATTAACAAGCTAGAGAAATATTAAAATGGAAATACACGTATTTGTTAATAAATTACGTTAAATCAAAACCATTACTCAATAGGAAAAAGGAATAAAGAGGAAAAATTGGCTGGTTTAAGTGGCCAC
The DNA here is from genome assembly GCF_059751315.1 of Micrasema longulum. Taxonomy (NCBI): domain Eukaryota; kingdom Metazoa; phylum Arthropoda; class Insecta; order Trichoptera; family Brachycentridae; genus Micrasema; species Micrasema longulum. Next base: position 27,039 of record NW_028279758.1, read on the forward strand.
TTTACACACTGTAATAATCACTATTTAACCTATGTTGAAACATCTACATTTTGTCAACTCTTCCATCTGTTGACTCTTGTGATGTAAAAAAGCTAAACCTTAATCACGAGGGTGAGATTTATCCGGATGAACCATTTAAACTGCTAGGCAACCCCAACAGTTGTTTTGTTTTATTTTTATACTTCTTCTTATACCAGTTAGACAAATTATAAGCCCTGTAAATGCCTAGACTTCCATATTTCCTTCTCAACAATGTTTTTCCTCTCTATTTGCAACAAATTTATCTCTAAATTACTCCCTAGGGAAGAAATCTAGCATGTCTACAAACATTAGAACACACTCAAATCATTGTATAATTATAATCAGTTTTCATTTTTCAATATTATATATTTTTGATAAAATAATTCTGGAAAACGGTGAAGTAGTTTGTTTCGTTTGTTATATTTTCTTACAAGTTTTAAAGCGGTTTTTTTATGAATTGTTTAAAAATATTCAGATAATTATTTTTTTGTAATTACCGCTGAAATGAAAGCATCACGATACGACGCCATGTTGTAATTTAATTTACCTGGTTTTAATATTTTTTGTCAACCCTGTTTTGTATTTGAATACCCATGCTGGTTGAAATTTGTACGCTTGGAAAGTTATATGGTCTTTATTATGAAAGGAATGAAGGTTCTTTGAAATGCGGAAACACAAAATTATTAAAGGTCTGTCATGAATATAATAAAGAACCGTCTGATTTTATTATTTTTACCTTAATCAGTTATTTCAGAAATTCGACAAATTTTTGTTAATTTTTATTTAAAATTACCAAGGAGTTTTTGAATTTCATCCCGAGATTATATTTCATCTCAGAATTTAATTAATTTAATTCTGTTTGTATTTTTTAGTACTAACCCTTTCAGACCAGGTCAAATATTCTCAAATTCATGATTTATTTACTTATGAACCTTCCAAAATTTTAAAACGGTATGTTTTTTAAATGTAATTGAGAGAGATAGATATTCCTTAAGACTTTTTTTCAACCAAGATTAGTAGTCGGCATTACACTGATTTTTTAATTATTTTATTAACCAGCTTTTTTGTTATGGATTTAATTTCTATCGTCTATTTTAATTATATTTAAAGCATTTTTTGCACATTTTTTTTTTAAATTAACGTTTTTAATAGTAGATAATCGATTAAGTATCAGTTTGAGACCCTTTTAACTCAATAGAATTTTTAAAAAAATCTTATGTACCTTAAAGATTTTAGAGCAATTCCTTTTGTTTAGGAATTTATTTGAACATGAAAGAGTAAATTTTTTTTGCAGTACATTATAAATATTATATTTATTTATTTATTTGCACCTTTTATCAAAATACAATTTAACGTTAACTTTGCCCAGCTAACAAGGGTACATACCCCGTTCCAAGCTAGGCAATTACATTCTTATATTTGAAAATAGTTAACAAATTAATAGAGAGCACAGACAAATAAAACACAAACTTATTCGTATACACATTTTGATACATATGCAAACACACATACACATATATACACATATATATACATACATACATACAAATGCACATACACATACATACATTCATAAAAAACATAGACAATTTATTTATGCGAAACTTCATGGTTGCCATCTATAAATATATTTTTTTAAATTATTCGTTACTTTTATATTTTATTTTTGACATCCAGTAAGATTCTCCAATCTGTGGCATGCATCAACTTTTCTGACTCCCTACGACCAATGTCATGAAATAGCGAGGTCAACACCTTCCGCAACTTGACAACACTCCCGTCTTTCCACGATTCTGGCAAAAGGTTATGGACCTTTTTGCCTACGTAATAGTGTTGTCTCGATGCCAGAACAGTGTTGACCCCTTCACTTAGTATCAGATCCCTATTAGAGTATCTTGTATTATGGTTGTGGTGGACGCTTGGGTAAATGTCTCTTTTTATGTGTGTAACCACTACCGTTCTCAATATATACTGTTGAATAATATTCAGTACTCTGAAATCTTTGAAGAGCAAGTCACTTGTATAACGAAATGTTTTTTTTTAATTACTCGGATTAAAGATTTCTGTGCTATCACTACAGGCTCAATGGCAAGGGGGGTTCAATATACATTTGGATAATTAATATAACGCCATTTTTATAGAAATCACCTCAAGGGCGCTGTACAGTAAGTAAATATCCCACCACGTCTTGCAGCTACAGAGCGCATGGATCGTTGGGATTCTAGTTCCTCGACTCCAATTATGATGTATTACAATTATGATACATAGGAGCTAGATAACAGCACGTCTAGTGGTTATAGAGCGCATGGACAATAAAAAATCTAGCCCATATTTACATTTTTTTTATTTATTTGACAATGAAATATAGAGTTAGTTTTAGCGAAATTTTATTTTAATGAAAAAATAAACAAATTTATAAAAATATAAATTATATTACAACAAGTCTTGCAGCTACTTAGCGCATGGACGGTTGGAATTCTACACCCCATTTACTAAATATGAATATTAAATAGATGATAACATTTACCCATTGAAGCTAGATTACTTATCGTCTTGCAGCTACAAAGTGCATGGATGAGTGAAATTCTAGAAACTGAAAATTATCAATAAATTTACACAATAAACATTAAGCATAATAATATTTTTTAAAGTGTTCTTGCAAAAAAGTTATTATAATGCTATATAGGAGCTAGATTACAGCACGTCTTGCAGCTACAAAACGCATGGACCGTAAAAACTCTAGTCCGTTAACGTTATGGAAACTGAGTTCATTATTTTGTATTTCGGTTCCTTAATTTGCAAAATATTGTGTATTTATGTTATATTTTAATGTTTTGATAATTAACTAATAATAAAAAATGTTATATGGTAATATTGGCACATATTTTCTTGTTTAGTGTGATACTTCGTATCGTTTTTATTTTTATTTGTATTTTTTGCCTTATATGTAATGCTTTAATTTATAAAATGCATCTGTTCATAAAACATTTTCAAGAAATAAAATATATATATATATCTATATCTTCATCTGTATATATCGAGACGGTATACTTAATTTCTGTAGTATCTATATCTTACCTCGGTATGTTCTACTTACTTGCCATATCGATATCCTATGATTGAAACAAACCAATGAATGACCGCAAAAATAAGTCCGCGTTCCTTACTTCATTAACATTTAAAATAGTTCTCATTTATATTTTAAATAGGCTTCTGTGATAGAAAGTGCCCACTGCAAAGTGACTATAAACTTCAATAAATCCCAATTCAAGCAAAAAAAGCTCACTTGAACACTTCACTAAAATCAACAGATGGAAGAATTGAAGAAATATGGAATTTTAAACATAGGCAAAATGGTGAATGTTACACAGTGTGTAAAGTGACCACTTAAACCAGCCAATGACAGGTTACAAGCCCTGTAAATGCCTACACTTCCATATTCCCTTATTTAAGGTATTCTCCATCCCTGTGGTAATTTGTTAATCTTAATGACTCCCACAGGGGTGAAATCTAGTCTTTTGTCTACGAACATTTGGACAAACTCAAATATTGTAAAAATAATAAAGGTAATTTTTTGGAACTTGTTTATTTGCTAGCTAAATATGACGGTATTTTGGAAACTCACTTGCAATTATCTAGTTGTGCATTTACGGAAATGTCAAATCGAGCCCAAAATGATATAATTTTGAGTGTAGCAACCGTAATAAATGAAAATATAAAAATATTTAAAAGAAGGATTTCGGAGCAATATATTATATTAATTATATTAAAAATAAGAAATAAATAATATAAATTTAGCATTTATTTGGATATTTGATGTAGCTTGGGTAATTTCAATATTAACTACAGCATAGTCATTCAAACTAATGTGACTAGTGAAGGAAACTGTTTGGTAAGATTGATTACTTATAATATACAAAACGTACTTTTTTTCTACTTCCTACCCTAGTTAAAAACTCTGTGCACGCGACTGTATATTGTTATAGGTCCAAGGTATATTTGACTCCCTTGACCAAATGATGTTGTCATTTAAGGTGCCACGTAAAGTTGTTTTGTTGAGAGTGTTTCAATAAATAAATAAATAATGCCCTCATCGTTAAGGGGATCTTCCAGGTGGAGGCCATCCTTAAAGCTGTTTTTTTGCTGATGTAAACACCTATCTTTTATTCAGTATTTTTATACGGTATCTAAAAAAACTTCCATGTGATATGTTCCAGTGCACTATATTTTGAATTTGATATTGTTTGATAAATTTGATGTATTGATTGGATATGGAGTTAAATTAGTTTCAGCACCAACACAATTGCAATGAGCAATTCCTCTGTTTTCTAATATTTTTTCTATTAGCGTACTATTTAACTCAACAATTTTTTTTTTTTTAAATTTTGTGCGTTATTTACAAACATATTTATTTATTTAAAAAAAAAATTATTTAAATTTTAATTCCAGTAAAATGGCTATAAAGTGCAGAGCCAATTCTACCATATGAACATATAAACATGAACATAAATATAAATATAAACAAAAATATAACAATAAACATAAATATAACAATAAACATAAATATAAACATAAAATAAAATTTTATATTGCAGCACTTATGGTGGTCTTAACATATCGCGCCATCGCTTGAACAACGGTAATTGGATCCACTCTACAGTGGCTTGGAGAATTTCGTTATTAGACTTTTTTAGGCGTTCCCATAGGCTCCAGGCTCATTGGCGAAGCAGGGCAGCGAAGGTGTTTATTCGTCCAGCTGTAAACATTTCAGAGGCACTGCAGTACCTAGGCAATCCGAATAATTGTCGGTATGAGTTGTTATACGTGATCCTTAATTTATTCCACGCTCCTTGCGTATAGTTGTTCCAAAGTTCCGCTGTATACATGGACGTCAAATACGAAGTAAATATGATTTTCTTCACTTCGTTACTGCATTGAAAGAAGCGTCTCGCTAGCATAGAGGCCCTGACATTAATGGCTCTTCTCTGTCTCTCTATGTCCTGATCGTCTTTACAATTATCAGTCAGTATGTGCCCTAGATATTTGACTTTTGCAGTTACCATTAAACTTTTGTTGTCTAGGAATACAGGTGGTGATGGGTTCACGAACTCAGAAAATGACGTCTTGTGTTTAAATATAAGTACGGCAGATTTTTTTGCATTGTATATCATATTGTGGTCAATTGCATATTTTTCGCAAATATTGAGCAACAATCTCATACTATTAATAGATGGAGTCAATAATACCATATCATCTGCATAACTAATATTGTTAGCGCAGACGCCGTTAACATGACATCCGACTTTGAATAAATTAAGAAGCACGGTGAGATCATCCATATATAAATTAAAAAGTGCCGGAGACAGACAACCTCCTTGTCGGACTCCACATTTCAAATAAAAAGGCGAAGATGTAGCATCTCCCCATTTTACAATATGATTTTTTAAAGTTACATTTATCAAAAACCGCGCCAAATGACTGTAATCAGTGTGTCACTTTTCAGTAGTGACGTCATGAAACGATTGGCGTTCTTACTTTCACTGACCTGACAAGAATCTATGGAATATTGCTTTGATTACTTCATTTAGTTGATCGTAATTTGCTCATTTCTATGTTATGGTTGTTTTTACGAATGTTTCGATTTAGAAAAACCTAGAAAGTTGACTTAATCTCTGGTTAAAATATCAAGTTTTACAAATAATACTCTTCTATGAGCAAAACGTTGCGGGGGCTTTGAAGGGGAAACCGGAAATACTACACGTTGATTTAAGGAGTGACGTCATTATTTACGATTTTAAATGAAAACCATTTTCAACATTTTTTATTAATTTTTGCGTGTGTTTTTGAAATATTTAATCCTACTCCAAAATCTTTAAATATTCACGTGTACACGAAAACATTTTTAAATTTAATTCCGGGTTGGGCTGGAATTCCTCATTATAGATAAATTACATGTACATAAGTTTCATTTTTGTACATATGAACATAAAGACAATAATTTACATTCTCCATAACGCCAGCCCCTAAACGATTTTTTATCAATTGATAAAATTTCCGATTTAATTCGCGATAAAAAGGCCGGTATTTATGTTCGGCGAGGATTTTAAATTAGTGAAATATCATCATCGATATGGTAATGTCCCTTAGACGTGGCGGTACTAAATGCGCTTAATGCGAAATCAATACAATATCATACTACGCTCCGAGTATCATGGCAGATACATTTCAAACACAAAAATCAAAAGTAACCGGTTTTAACCCAAGCAAATTTGAGAGATATTATGTAAAACAAAAACTTTATCTCTTAAAAGACTGTGCTAAAACTCTCCTTTGCGCGCGGTAATGTAACATCAAATTACCACAAGCAAAAGACGTAATATTCCAAATTTCAAACATAAAAAAAAAACATTACACATTAACCTTTCCCTCACTAAGCATCCAAAAATTACACATGATCCGAATGGGGGACCAAACGACCCCAGCGCCTACTTGTATATGGCATCAGGAGAAGAAAACGTTTATGACCGCGCAATAATATAATCATGTTTTCGGGTACACATATTTTTCTTAGTTTGCCGAATGCTTATGTTCATAAAGTGAAATTGATGAAATCCGTCTATGGGGGATTCAAATCCCCCCCTTCGATCCGGCTAGGTTAATACTTACTGTTTAATAATTATTTTTTCATATTTATAAAAATAAACATCATTATCATTCCTTTGTCGCACCTAATGGTGCATAGAGCACTGCGTTGGTAACCAATCGCAGCGTATCTTGATCATTTTTGTTGCATGAAGGTAAGATGATCAGTCTTACGCTTCAGGTACTAGTCCAGGGACAATAAAATATTCTAGTGTGAAAACACTATTTTAAATAAATATTTTATATCAAACATGTGGGGAATTGAACCCCAGACCTCTTGCATGGTAGGCTAACGCGCTGACCATTACACCACGAGGTCGACTATTTATAATAAACATATATTATTAATGTTTAAAGCATTAACTTTGAGACAAAAAAATTCACTACATGTTATTAAATATTTACATATAACCACTTACCGACGTTTCTGTGTCTGCCGGTTTCGAGACGTATCCGTCTCTTCGTCAGGACACCAATTAAGCCAACATGCAAAACCCACTATGCACCTTCACCATAGTTGTTACACAAAAATATATAACCATCACGACATGCATTTTAATAAGCACATGCACTGATTAGGATAAACATAGACTGATTAGATTATGAAAATACTTTATGTCTACTGTATTTGTAAAAAAAATGCTGGATTTGAGCCAATTGTAGATTGTTGTTGAGATTTCTTGTATGTTGTTAAATTAATGTGAAGTTGTAATAATTTAAATATTTGGACAATTCAATGCCGAAAATTAAAAATTTTCACCTGCCACGATTCGGCATTCGTACTATGGCATAGGCGGTCACCCGCAAACCATTTATTTTATTTATTTTTTTATTGTATGTATCGCGGGCGGCACTAATGCGCCTTTCGTTTATGTGAATGAAACGATAATATTCCCTTTATATATCTCTTTTTATGCATTTGAAATAAAGGATGTATATCGCCTTAATACCAGCTTTTATAAGGGACAGATTCATATTTCATTACCCTTATGAACTCGGCAATAAAATTAAATGAAAACGCATGATAAAATATTATCGGTTTCTTTTTAATAACCAGCGGAACATTCGCACTCCGGGAATAACAGTGGCACAATTTTAAAAAAATGTTTGCAGAAGAGTGATTTAAATGAACATATATTTATTTTTAAAATCAAAGACGACACTTAAAGCTTACTCATTTTTTAAAAAAATATTTTTTTATGTAGGAGTTGCTTTATTATTTACCTTGCAAATAATTTACAAGATTTACATTTAAAAAATGATTTTTTCTGCATTTGTTTAACTTAATTTAGCTAAACTGTTGGGATCAGGAATGATACTCTAAAGCGGGTCAATCAGGAACTTCTCAGCATTTGCTCATGTAGAGAGGAAACCACTTCAAAACACTTCAGGAGAAGCCGTCCTGTTAGCAGTAGTCAACAGGCCTTCCGTTTCACTAGAAGAGTGTCCGGCATTTCGTTCCCTGCTTTGGTTTATTTTAGCAATTACCTGCACTATTTTGACCATGTATGATACTACCTCTTGCGTGAGTTCTTTACTACGTATCACCGATGGGATGTCGCATAGTTTTCACCCAGGCTTCTGCATCGCGCCTCCAGTTGTTGTCTCTGAAAGAGGCGATGCATCAACAGGTGAGGGACATCTTAAGGAGTTTCATCGTCGCATGGGCAGCTGTTGATCTTGGAAAGCTTGAAGCGATGCAGGTAGCTCATGAACCCACCATGACCCCTAAAAATCTGGGTTAGCTTGTAACTAGCTTTCTGCATTCTCATGAAATCACATACTCACGTGTGCAGCTACTTTTAAATGTATTTTGATATAATAAAGGCATTATAATCATTGTGCCACTTTATGTTTTATCACTTTGTAGGTGTTCATATAATATACATGATATTAGATATTCGAGGCACACATGTCAATAATCCTATTTATTTATTTATTTATTTATTTGCTTAAGTTAGTTAATATTACATTGTATATTAACTAATATATTTATAATTATAACAAATACTTATTAAATATTTCTTACATAACTACATTATTACAATAAACATAACATTTTTTTTTTAAATCCGTAAGTTTTCTTTCATTTTTCATACTTTCAGGCATCTCATCATACAATTTTAACCCTTTATACATTAAGCTATTTTGTGATTTTGTTTTTTTCTTAAGTGGTAGTCTTATCCTATTTCTATTTCTTGTCCTATATTTACGTACATTTCTATTTAATATAATTTCACTTATAAAATACTTTGGCATGAGATTATTAAACACTTTATATATAAATACAAATACATTATACAATAGTCTTTTCTTTATTCCTATCCAGTTCAATTGTTTTCTCATTTTTTCAACACTATTATATTTGCTTTTTTTCAGTATAATTCTCATTGCTTTATTTTGTAGTATTTCAAACTTGTTTATGTCTCCCTCGTTAGCTAAATAAAATATAGTAGAGCAATAGTCCCAATGAGGGGCAATTATTGTTTTGTATATAAGTTCTGCACTCTTTTTATTTATTTTTTTCGAATTCTTCATAGGAAGAAAATTTTTTTTGAAATTTTCTTATGTAGCTATTCAAAGTGTGATGTTAAATTTAATCTAGAGTCAAGAATAATTCCTAAGTATTTCATTTCATCAACCCTTTCAATAATTTTACCATCAATATTTACATTCATTGTTATGCCATGTGCTTTATTACCTATTTCCATATATTTTGTTTTACTAACATTTAATTTCAATTTATTTATCTTTAGCCATGACGATATGTTCTGTAGATCTTCATTCATTCTGTAGATCTTCATAAAATATAGCCATCAGCCATTGAAGAATTCTTCGACTTCTTGAGTAGTTAAGAGCATCTTTGATCAAATATTTATATTTTCATTAGGTCAGATTAAAAGACACGGTCATTTCAAACTTTTAAATGATTTCGCTAATAGTATTCTATAGTCGAAAATAGAAGATAACTTAATGTCTTTTGTAAAGCCCAAAATGTTCCATTTGGCTTTCCTGTATCTAAATCTAAAAAACTTCTTAAAAAATTCTCTCTTGTTGTTTTGGAATTATTTTAAATACAGTTTTTAAAAAAATTCTTTCAAGTTCGATGGAAAAAACCGAACATCATCACTTGTTAGCTGGTAATAGGTTTGCATGTCTAATGGAAAAAGTTGTTATTGAAATAGTTTCACACTTCATGTAGAAGGTAGGCTGCGTCAGGTGGATGGCAATGATGATGATAAATTAGTTCAACACATTACTCAATTTGTTTTTGAACTTCACTTTTATCATTTTGATTTTAATTTTTAGGCTCGCCTTTGTCTCTTTAGACATGCATATTTTATTGGCCCAAAAAATTTTGATTCTTTTTTTTCTGAAAATATTTTATTGATTCCAAACTTTCAAATTTTTCCTTCTTTTAAAAGACATGCACTTTCCTGGATTCAAACTAAATATATGAACTCTTTTTTTCTATGATTTATTTTTTTGCCCTTTATGTAAGCTATTTTAACCATGACTTGTATGGAATTGAGGAATTTTAATATAATGTTGGTATCTGAATTAATTAGTCATCTTAAATTCTTTTATATTTTCTTCTTTATAAATTTGTATTAGAGAATTTATTTTATAAAGAGTGTCTAATGTATGAACCTTAAATATTTTATAAGGACTTTCCGTATTGAAATGTTCAATAATATTTTGTAAATTGTTTGACCACAGAGTTAATGCTTTAAATATTAATAATATTAAAAAGCGACTGATACCATGTGTCCTATCAGCAAGTTGGTTAAATTTTTTCTTGTTATTACTGTGGAAGAGGATTCGCATGTTAGTTTAATTAATTTCCTGGCGAAATCAGTAGACGTAGAATAGTCTGTAAGTGGTTATATTGACGGGAATTTATTGAAGTGTTTGACTGTAATGTTAATGTTTTAAATACAAAAAACAATACAGAATATTTTATTTATTAACAAATAAATTATTACTGTAATAATAAAAAACCAAACCTTTGAAATATGAATAATTTAACCAAGGCAAATGTAAGTACATCCTTTAAACCGTTCGCCCGATAAATTTAGAAATATATATTAATTATTTCTATTTAACTATGCACCACCAAAGGGTTGGACTGAATTATTCATCATTGTTTGGATACCCAAACTCGAGGCATTTATTTCCGGGTCAGAGAAAATGACTTTTCTCGCCACAGACGAGCAGTTAATCCATTTGATCTCAAATCCAACCCCTATGATCTCTTACACCCCGTTTACAATTATTAAAAACAGCCCCTTTCCGGCCGGTTACCAGCTACTAGACACCACATCAGAAAGGGTATGTCCGCATTTAATTAAACATCTGAACATCACAAGTACGTATTCATTTATTTTTATTTTTAAGCTTATCAACAGGGTTGCAAAATCCCTTATGGATTGGCATTAAATATTTATAAAACAAAGTCTGAACTTAACTTCAACCGTCTAAGAAGTTATTTTTAATCAAAGAAATATTATAATAGCATGATCTGGTTAGACATGGTGTGTGTCACATCTTTATTTTTTAATTTTATTTAATTTTTATTTATTTAGGAAAAACAACAGTTGTTATTAATTAATTTATTTATTTTGTTCATTAACGCCCAAAAGGCATTTACAAAAAATAAAAATAAAAAACATGCTAACATACTAAATAATAAACAGAATATACAGAAAAAAAAATTGAAATTAGTTAAAAAGGATGTGATAAAAAGTTTTACAAAGTAAAAAAAAAAACAATAATAACAAAGGTATGCAAGAAAAAACAGTCAGTATATAAACAAAAAATGCAAAGATATAAGCTTATGAAATAAATTCTGTAAATCAAACAATAAATAAAGTTTTACGGTGAGCAAGAAAGACATTTTTAAGTTAAATTAATAAACAAGCAAGCATATAATATCACAAAAAAATAAGAAATAAAAATATGTATATATGAAATGCGTATTTGCCAATACCACAATGCAATTTGATATAATAGTAAAAAATAAAAATCTAGTATAAGGTAATAAAAATAAACGAATAAGTATTTTTTTTTTAATTTATGAAATTGAATCGTCAATAATAGTTTGACGAGCAGCTACAAATAAACTTGATATTGTGGACTTATAAGATGGTAAAGAATTGGACATAATGTCTGCAGCCGTTCCATAAGTGTTACCTAACCTATGCAGTCTCGGTATCAATGAATTGTTTTGTTGGTTGGAAGAAGTACTGGAGCAATGAAACAATAAAGTACTCCTAGTGTTGACAGGAGGTACTCTAAAATTAATCAATTCAAGTACTTTGGTGCGTCAAAAAGAGAGTTTACAAGATCATTAATAGTTCTTCGTTCAGAAAGTGTTGTTAGGTTAAGCAGTGTTAATAAATAGTCATAATTCACATTTTGTATTGGAATGTTTAGTTTGTAGTTTATATATCGTAGAAATTTATGTTGAATGTTTTCTATATTATAAACATGAACATTATAGCAAGGTGACCATATTGATGAATTAAAATCTAAATTACTTCTTACAAGAGAACAGTATAATATTTTCTATGATCGGATGGACTTGAAATTTTTTGTATTTCTCAAAATAAAGCCCAACATTTTTAATGCCTTGCTTGAAATTTCATTGACATGATATACAAAAGACAATTTTTCATCAAAAAATACCCCGAGATTCTTTATCTCGTATAGGAACATTAGCGGACCTGACAGACGTCCTGCCCAAACGTTTGCTTGCCTGCTATGAGCTGGTTCACCAAACGTATTTTTGATATTCTATTTTCGATTAACTATATATTTAAATTTGGAATTGAGTTCGACATTTCAATATTTTCGTTTCGTCATTGGGTGATTTGCTGTTGCCCTAAGCAAAATAAAACAGTGCAATATCACCAGTAGTATACATAATTTTTCTGTACATTTTTTTAATTCAAATATTAAATTTATGGTTGAATTCGAAAACATGAAATAATAATTTTTCAAATAAATAATTATTCTTGCAAATGTCAAACTCCACGCTAATTACCGGCAGTGGTGCATTCTGTGTAAGAATCCGTATTTCAAAAATGTCTCTTATTTCCGTTATTTTTTTTAAACATTACTAAAAATCCATTCAAAATAGATTAACATGTAGAAATAAAGAAATTGTTATGAAATTAATCAATTCAGTATCCATTGAAAATAATTTATGTTTGTACGCATTAAAATACAAACTTTTTTAATTTACAAAAAAACAAAATTCTCAATTTTTTTTTTAATATGCATTTCAGTCAAATGCAACCCTGGAAAATTGAAGAAAACACGTATTTACTTCTAACTTTTTTTCTACTCAATATATTGAAATTGTTATTATTTGTAAACCTTGAGTACGCGATTTAGAATTTTTTTTACAAAAACGCACGTAAATCTGTCAAGCCATTTTTGATTTTTTGCGAGATATATAGATGAAATGTATAAATAAATAAATATAATTACCATTCATCATCTTTGAAAAAGTTCAAAAGATTTGTTCCATAGGAACAATAGTTATATATATATAAAGATAAAATATAAAAAATAGTCCATAAATCCAGTAAAAGTTTTTCACAAATATAGTGAGAGAACATGTTAAACAGTTAAGAGAAAAAAATATATAATATATTAGACAAGAGAAAAAAAGAAGGTTAATAGATGAGGAAATAAAGTGAAGGAGAGGAATTTTCTTAAAATAGTTGACCAATACAAAATTTTATATGATAATTACATGAACATAGTTAAAAATTAATTTTACAGTGTTTCAAAAAGTTTTTTTTGAAGTCACAAAATTTTGTATTTAAAATATCTAAATGGGGACAAAGTAAGTAAAATTTTGAGCAGCTACGATAAATAAATGAGTTTTGAACATACTTTTTCTTTAGGCAATGGACTATAAAAAATAAAATATGATAACTTGTTGTGTTGACTTTGGATGACATTTTATTAAAATACGCTCTAAGAGATATGGACTATCGATAAAATTGTTCACAATTTCGAAGAGGAAAGACTAGTGATTCGAAGCATTGTTTATCAGGCGTTGCTTTATCGATGAAATAATAGTCAGTGGAATCTCATCCACATCAAAAAAGGTTTTAGCTCATTAACTGAATCGGGTTGTGGTCCGGTGGCAAGTGTTGCGCACTCACGGATCAGATTTCCAAGATTTGAACCCCACTCTCCCCCAACTTGATTCTCGTTTTCTAATAGTGGGTTATTTACAACTCGTTGAAAATTGACACCTTAATTGAAATATTTGGGTAAATTATTAGAATTTTTTTTAAACATAATATATTTTTTAAAACAAAGTCAAAATGAAAAATTTTACACACTGTGTAAATTGGCCACCTACACTAGTCAAGAACTTGTCATAAGCCCTTGTAAATACGTATACTTCTATGTTTCCTTCTGTAAATAATACTTTTGCAATATGTTAATCTCAAAATGAATAATACAGTACAAACATGTGATCACTTTTTCGAAAAAGGCCGATAAACATAATTATTAATTATAAAAAATGACGTACGAATGTACGTTGTGAAGGAATAATTATGATATTTTATTAAAAACTATATTTTTTAAAGATTTTTTTATTATCCAAAAATCTTCGAAGCGAAAACACCCCGCCCGAAAGTGGTCCGATTTCCCACATAATTTTTCCATTACCTGGGAAAACTTTATGTTTGGTATTTTTCCAGGTGGAAACTCATGTCTGGAAAAACTTTAATTAAAACGTCAAAGTCCTAATGAGTCATGTTACGTTTTCTGTAAAGCGTGTATATCGTAGGTGAAATTGGTTCAAAATGGAGGCTAAATTAGTACGTTGAAACTCAACCGTAGTTAGCGGTGCAAAGAATTAAATGGGATTTTTTTATGTGAAGACAGATTGCATTGTGACTTTTTGAAATATGTCACCTTTGTTCACAATTTGCACTAGAAATAAAAAAACATGTTATGGTTTTCCATCTTGTACGGCAACGTTTAATATATTCGCTCTGTGTGACGTAACATGATATCTTTCATAGGCGTAAGAATATACTTAACTAAATGCAATTAATTACGTTGGAAACAGTTGACGCTACGACACTTTGAAATGTTTCACTTTTCTTCACAATTTACATATCGACACCGCCTACGTATAATATCGTAACAAATTGTCGATTTTGAGCTTTTAATGCATTCGGTGTGTGTATTGTTATATCTTTAGCTCTAACGAAGAAAAAACGTTTTTTAAACGCATATTGTCGTATCAGACATTTTTGACAAATTATGCTTTTGTATAAAGCTTTCTGATAACATTCGTTGGACGAAAAAGGTAACTGGGAGTGGCGAATTATCAGTTACGATTGTATTCTCCGGAGAAAAAAAAGTATGACTAATAATAAAACGATCACATTTATTCACTCCTACATGTAAATCATTCACTCCACAAGGATGTAAACAAAAGTTTCATGATTTTGTGATTCTATGCTACTGTTGCACTAAACTTGTACAGTACTTACAAATCGTTCAATTCAAATAAGGAAATAATGATCATGATGATTATGACATTATTTAATCTATACAACCATTTTCTATTTAAATTATTTATTGACAATTCTTGATAGAATTCCATTGTAATGATGTAATAACATAAATTTACATATAGGTTTTTAATTTAATAATACTTGGTACACTTCCACTTATTTATTTGACCCTGTGCATTGTAATAAAACAATAAATGTTTTTCAAATAATAAAATCTTCTAAGATTTGTACAAGTACACGTACCAATAATGTTGTGTAATAAGATCTGGTCAAATATAAGTAAAAATAAATTGCAGAGTCATCTGCAGGCGATTACTAGTACTTCATTTAACCCGGAAGAGTCTTAACTACATAAAATAAAGTAATCTGCTTAATTAAAATACTTAACTTTAATATCAATACATAGATGGCCCTCCAACTCGCTTGTGGATGGTTTCTCAAATTAATAACATAAATACAAAATTCGAAAAATGTTACCGGTGTTGATATTCCCTAATAAGCGGAATGGGGAATGTTGTAGTACTTAAAGTGGCCACTTAACCCAGCCAATGACAGGTCATAAGCCCTGTAAACGCTCGTATGTCCATAATCTTGAATTTGAAAAAAAATTCTACCTCATCTCTGTACCGCCAACCCATGTTCCAATAATCTGTCTCACTTTGTTCCATTCAAATATTGCGTAGTGTATATTATTCAACTTATTTTTAAATGTACCTACACTCAAGATAATATTTAGTTTCATATAAATTATCCTTACAGTGTATAATATTCACCAGTCTAAAGATTACTCATTAGAGGGTGAAAGCGCTAATTGGTTAAATAAATAAGTGGAAGTGTACCAAGTATTTTTAAATTAATAACTTATATGTAAATAAAAGTTATTACATCATTACAACCCTATTACAAAATAAGAATAACATACAAATTGCATAGTTGTACTATGTCTCTACTTAACTTTTGTGGTAATTACCTTTCTTCTTATTTACTATTGTAATTAATTGTTATAATAGATCTGCTATTTAAGTACTGGAAATATCCACATAAAGATGCACACACGTACTTTGCCGAGCTACAAGAAAAAGCAATTATTTCTATACACTACAAGTATACCGCTATGTTATCAAACTACAGTAACTATTTTTTTATAAATACTCGAAATTAGGTTTTGAACATATGGAGGGGATGGAGAGTAAAAAAACGGCAAAAAAGATTTGCAATATGAATTTTCATGTATGCAGAAAACGAGAAAGGCCGAGAAAGGTTCGATAAATAACATGAAGATGGACAAGTCGACAGTCACATATATGTGCGTATATGAGAAGACTTACTAATGTAGAGGAAGCGAGGTCTGTTTTGTATTAAAAAATAGACTAACCTTTTCCTGACCATTACAAAAACATCCGCGCATTACGGTGCTGTGTAGTGCAAAAAATGAGAGATTTTAAATCGAAGAAATGTAATATTCATAGACAATTAATTGCTTCAATTATTTATAACTGAAGTCAAAAGTGAAACTATTTTTAATCTAATTACTAAAAACATAAAAAAACCAATGGCTCATACTCGCAGCGCGGGTGAAAGAACCGCCCTCTGACAAAATTCGGAGAGCTACTAACTTAGCTAATTGCCGTCTGGGAGAAGTACTAGAAACTTTGCTGTTTGCAGAATTGAATTTTAAAAAATGATGTTAAGCAAGCATTATTAAATTCAAGCTAGATAATTAAATTAGGGAAAAAATACGTAAGTAAATTTTTAAAAATTTACTCGGTAAATATAAAAAAAGAATTTGGTTTATCTGTAAACATGCGGATGAAAAATACAGTTCTGTGTATGAAATGGAACCAGAACCCCAGACGAGTAAACATCTTAAATTAGGAGATCGAGTGGAGATAAGTCCGTCTTGTTTCGTAGAGGTTGGTACGATCGTTTACCAATTCTAAGGTCTTGCGTTTAATTTGTGACAGGGTGGACAAAAAATATTGATTTTTAAGATTGTTCAAACCGCAATATTTAATTGTTTCGACATACTCACCTGAAGCGTTAAACTCACCATTTTACTTCCATGTAACTGATGATCAAATACGCTGCAGTTGGTTTACTGGATGTGGAAAGGAGAATGATGATGACTATTAAGAACTTGGTTTGCGGTTACAGCGTTTTGCGAATTGACTCTCAAAACAACAATTTTCCCAGTATTTTTACCGATAAAGGTTGTTCCTCCAATAACGTATAAACCTTTTATTATGGCGCTAGAGAAAATCAATTAACTGTCTTCCCCCATACTAAAATGGCCATTTTCCAAAGAAAAACCAAGAAAACGCTGTAGGACGTAAATTAAGGTGGAAAATCTCTCCTACAGATATGTTATTTTTGCTAAAAGATTTATTAACAGAAGGGTCGCAATACTTTTTTTCATTTCAATACGTCAGTGTCCCGTTGGTTTTTAATTGAAATACTTTTCTTTTTTTAATTACGCTATATTAGACGTGAAATCGGTTCATATATTTTTACATGAAATTTATATTTAAAGCAAATTTTTTCAAAATTATGCTGTTACGGACAAACAGACTAACACACATTGAGGGGAGATTTTTAAGCCTACCATTCCCCAGCAGCTTTTATAGAGTCTTGGGGGGACTCTCTGTTAACTGCGCTTAGAGTAAAGTTTTTATAAATATTCCTAAGGAATACAAAATCTATGCAGATTAAGGAGGGGGGAGGAGAATGTATGGACAGATGCCAACACGTTGTCCCCGCTCCTCAGGATCCCCGCAATGCTTCTGTTTTTTATTTAAAAATACGTGTTTAAATAAACAATTTATATCCAAATATTCAAAAACAATTTCTGAAAACTATAGTAACACAACAAACAAAAAGTCAATAGTAACACAACAAACATAACTTACACAACAAACTTAAGTAAAAACACGGATATTTACAATGAGAGAACGGCCTTGAATAAAAAAGGACTCCCTGGGTGGCCAGAGGCAAAGGATCCGAATACCACCCCCGTAAGGGGAGGACAAAACAAAAGAACGTGTGCGTTCCGCTCGGAAGGAAGCACAATCCAACTGAATGAGCATCCCACAGAAAAAGTTGCCTGTCCCACCATATTTTACCCACCTAGGCGTCCGCGCATCTGAGGAGCTCCAAACGTGATACCCAAGTCCATACTAACTGACGGAAGAGTGCAAAATTCGTACTGTTGGCCATCAGATCCACATTCCACGCTGGTCGCATGACCCCTGTCAGACCTTTCAGAATCTCATCTCTGGCATTATCCAATAGCACACAGTGCCACAGAATGTGTTAGGCCGATTGATGGTTATCTCCGCAAGCAAAGCTCGAGACAAGAGCAAACAAACAAACAGACTCTCCTGCTTCGTTAAAACCAGGATGATTTATTTATTTTCATCGGAAAGAACAATTGAACGTATTTATACAGAAAGCAGTCAGCTATAGAAAAGTAAAACTGAGGTAATAGCACTTTTGTAAAAAGAGTGAATAATCGAATCTACGAATGATAAACAATGAATTAATTAGTTTTTGTATATATTACAAATGATAATCTAATTATGTATTTGACCAGTTTAAATGATTTCCAAAGTACAGTTAGATTTTTTTTAGTGCTGTGGGTGTTTTCTGCAAATTGATAAATCCCGTTTTTGTGATCGATACAATTTTTTAAAAGATGATTAACACAGATTTTACGCATGAAAGCGGTCTAGCTGATTAAATAAACATTGAATTGATCTAACTGCACATGATAACACCATCAACTATTGTTTTCAAAATTGTAGACTGGCTGCGTTCTGCATAACTACGTTAAATTGGCGCTCAAATTTCGCAATAAAATAAGTTTTATCTCAAAATGAAAAAAGGAGTTTGTTAATACAAATATTTACTTACACCAATACAAATGTTTGACCACAAAGTAAATGCCTTGAACATAAATAAATAAATTAAATGAGTTTAAAATGCAAAACAAATGTAGAACTATTCATTTTATTATAAAGCGTAATAGTGTATAATGATAATACTTCTATAATGAAGGAATTACATCCAGTAGATAAAATGATAAGAATCATTCATTTTAAGTTCTTCATTTTAATTTCGTCTCTTTAATCGATGGAAAAAGTTTACCTTTTTAATGAAACAATCAGCTTTTAATTGAATTAGCTCGTAATGGAATTCAATTAGGAATTTTAACCTTTGTTTGAATGTATTTTTCATAGTTCCATTCAATCACTTAATAAATCTTTCGTTTTCCGCTTAATTTAAATTAAAAAGTTCTCTACGTAATTGAGTCGAATTCTGTATGCAACGTGAACGTGAAGTTTTAATTTTTACAATGGCTTATTTGTTGAAGATTGTTTTAATTCAAAATGCAATAGTATTAACATATTACAACAGAGATGAAGAACATTTTAGGGAAGGGAAAACATAAGTCTATCTACAGCGTTTATCGGCTGGTTTATGTGGCAACTTTCAGATTAAGATGCTCTTTTACTAATTTTTTTTACAAAAACTTACGCAAAAGTGAAAGTATTTCACTTGAGAAAATGTGGATGTTTAAACACGGGCAGAATGTTACGCAATGTGTAAAGTAGCCACTTAAACCAGCCAATGATAGGTCATAAGCCCTGTAGATGCCCAGACTTCTTGATTTTCTTCTCTAAAATCAACAATATTTTGAGTTTGTCCAAACTTTAGTAGACAAAATGTTCCTCACGTCTGTTGTAATATGTTAATATTAACAGCTCCCTAGGGAGTTGAATGAGTGAGAGTTGAACGAGGGAATGAATGAGTTGAGTCTTTGTCTGCAAAAATTTGGACGAACTTAAAATATCTTTGATGCAATCATGTGGTGACAAACATTTTTTTCTAGGTGAAATATGCATTTCTAAAATGTAAAATCGTTTCTTCATGTCAAAATAACTAGTTTTTTAAAAATATTTTTTTTAATTTTATTTAGTCTTAAAATAGTACAAACATAAAACATAAATGTCCTTACATTCATTTTTATTTGAATATCATTAAAATACATAATAATTATTAAAATTTCCTAAATATTTATTTATTTACTTTTGAAATCATACAGTTTTTTAAAAAAAAATCAAGGTACCAGAAAACAATTTTAAAAAGTAAGACTAATACATTTTACAATGATTTATAATGCATATAGAAGGAGGGGAGGAAAATTAAATACTAAGAAAAATAAATATTATACAAATTAAATAATTGTACTTTAAAATTACTCGATTTAGAACAAAAAAAATCAATGTGATTCTTCTTAAGCCTGGGTGTTCTGTAATGTTATTCACCACTGTTATTAGGCCTGCAAAAATGGTGTGCAAAAATAAAATACAAAAATAAAAATTCAAATATACATTTTTTATTTCAATTTATTTCATAAACGGTACATGCTTTTTTATTCTATACAAATCTACTTTAATACATTTAGTAAATTGTATAACTGTAACTCTCCAAAAACAGAAACTAACTCTTGTGCTTGGAGAGTGATTTACACTGTTATAGTTATTTATTTATTACAATTTATATAATTTTGAATAAACGAGTAAATGACAAAAATAAGTTTTAGGATATGAATAGACAAACAGAAAATATTAATATATTCATACTTATTAAAATTGAATGCAGTCTTGCATTCTTTAAATTTACTAAAAATGTATTTATTGATATATTAGTTTCAATAGTTTTTAGTTCGTTGGGGAGATTATTGTGATTTTTACACTTTTGAAGACAAAGCTATTTTGACCATGACTTGTGTGGAATTCAGGGATTTTATCTTAAATTCTTTTACATTTTCTTCTTTATAAATTTGTATAGTGGAATTTATTTTATAAATAGCGTCTACTGTACGAACTTCGAATAATTTGTAAAGAATTGTTAGAATTTCAACTCTGCTTTTAAGTATTGATTAAGATAAGAACATAACGTCAAACTATTATTGACAATTCAATTCCATAAATTAAAAAAAATACTTACTTGTTTATTTTTACTACCTTTTACTTGTTTTTTTATTTTTTACTATTATATCAAATTGCATTGTAGTATTGGCAAATACGCATTTTATAAATACATATTTTAATTTTGTATTTTTTTTGAGATAATATATGCTTGTATGTTTATTAATTTAACTTAAATTTGTCTTTTATGCTTACCGTAACAGTTTATTTACTGTGTTTGCTTTACATAATTAATTTCATAAGCTTATATCTTTGCATTTTTTGTTTATATGCTTACTGTTTTTTCTTGCATACCTTTGTTATTATTGTTTTTTTTTTACTTTGTAAAACTTTTTATTATATCCTTTCAAACTAATTTCACATATTTTTTCTGTATATTCTGTATTTATTATTTAGTATGTTAGAATTTATTTTATTTTTTGTAAATGCCTTTTGGGCGTTAATAAACAAAATATGGGAAAATACGGGACATGGATGCATGAGGGAATATCTGCATCGCTTTGGGCTGTGAGACGTTTGTTGCTGTCCATGTGATGGCATCACTGAGCAGACTGTGGAACATCTTCTTATATACTGTCCAATGTTTGATAGGCCGAGGTGGGAGCTTGAATGCAAAATAAACACTCGGATTGCTGCGACTAATAACCTAGCTGAGCTCCTGAACTGTAATGATACACGAAGAGATACTGTTCGATTCATTACAGGGACAATCAAGCAGACTAAGTTATTCAATGGTGGTATCTAGCTCCTTTTGTTTTTTGTGTCCAACTGTTACGATTTTTTATTTTTTATTATTTGTTAGTGTAATATTTCTAGAATTAATTTGTTTATTCTGATTCTGCTTTATTTTTATTATTGTAAGTCGGAATTGTAACGGAATATAATTTAAAGATAAATGTATTCGATAAAACCTTGCACATAACAAAAGCAAGGTACAAATAATTTACAACTACAAAAAAATAAAAAAAATAAAAAAATAAACAAAATAAATAAATAAATAACTCACCAGTGAAAAGTAATACAATTGCTTTTTTTTCTTTTTCAGATCGATTTGTGCAGTATCTTAGCGCACATACAGTCATTTTAGTAATTGCGACGAGAAAATGGAAAATCTCATTTACCCAAACCAATATCGAATCAACTGCTTCACAAATGAATATCTTATGTTATGTTTTTATTCTTTCATTGTGCGAATTGTAATATAAATAATATATATGTACATAAATGAACTATAAACATAAATACGTACTGTTGAAAACTGTCTGAACATTTATCTCAGCTTATTATCTCTGTTTATGAAGTCTTCTCTGTTTATTCTCACATGTAAAAATGTTTTTAAAAAAGTATATTGTTTAGTGTCTTTGGTACGGGTAACCTATTATTATTATTATTTTATTTTGTTTGTATTTATTTTTATTTAAGGAGATAAATATAAACAGAAAAAAATATAAAATAGGATAAATAATGAAACCCACTAAACCGCGAAACCGGCTTGTCAGCAGGTTTCTTATTTTTCTTTACAAAGAAAAACGTTAGACAAATTATATAAATTTAAAAAGTTATATAAATATGATTAATAACTAAAAGCATACGTATTTTTTCACAAAATTTATATACACAAAATTAAATAGATGTCTGTTAACATAAAATAATAATCAATATAAAGCCTTGTTACATATATGCCATTTATTATTTTTTTTTCCTTAAAGTTTCTTCAACATTTTCTTTTTAGATCTGTTTAGGAATCTTATTGAAAATTTTAGTAATTATATAATTAAGAGTTCTTTGGCCATATTTGTTTACAAACCTCGGTACTGACAAGCCTTCATTTTGTGCTAGCCTTGTATTTTGTGTATGTATAAAACCTTTTTCGGTAGTTACTATCAAATCGATATCAAGTAACAAATTTGAACCATAGAATAGCATTTACGGACAGGCACCCTTGGTTTTTAAAAAGTTTGGGTACCTCTTTCTTATCAAACTGATTTGTAAATTAATTTAAGAGCCAAGTTTTGTAAATATTTTTTTTTAAATTTTAGTTCATAATATTTATATTTAGTTGTAGTTTATAATAGAAAAAGAAAAAAAAAAGTAGCCAACTAACGCTCGCAACAGACTTAAGTCCGTTCTACCAAACAAATGCCAATTGGCCGCAGTTTGAGGGACCATATTTCGAACGCTCGTGTTTATGGTTTTAATAATAAAAGGTTCAAATTTTTATAAGATGAAATACGGTTGCGCATATTATGTAGGTATGCTGTAGTGTCAATAATTATTGTCACAATCTCCGCATCCAATCTACCTACAATTTTGCTTATCCTACTTTAGTATTCCTTGGTGACCCGCCATAAGCAGACCGCGAGTGTCCATCCGCAACATTATTTGTTAATTGCCGCGCCGCTTTATATTTATTATCCATCCAATCGCGCCAGTGTGGTGTCAGTAGCTCGCTGCAGAGGCCTTCCGCGTTACGCGTATGTGGTACCGTATCCTTAGAGTCAAGTGCCTAGACCCAGCTGCTGCAGGACCGAGGAACGACTGGAACAGGTCAGTGGCTTTCCTTCCCAGTCCATTTTCCTTGTTAGACGTTTGATTATCATACCGCGTCGCTACGAGGATACTGACTTATTTTTATTGAATTATAATACGCTGCTGCTACTACGACTACCATCACGCCATTTCTCCGTAAGGGTGGGCAGAGAAAAGGGACCGCTAAACACGTTTTACACACGTGTCTAGCTTCTTCCAAATTCATACGTCTTGATATACATGCCCTTCGGTTCTGTCTGCTTTTGACATGACCTGACTTAAGATTTTGGTTGACCTGATCATGCCACGTCTTTCTTGGTCGTCCTTGTCTCACGTTACCGTTCATTTTTGTCATATATACTTGTTTTACCATTTTTTCATCGTTTTTTTTTTAAATTTAATTTTATTTGATTTTATTTTATTTTATTCGGAAAACATACAGTCATACATAATGAGTATTAAAAACAACTTTTTTTTTTACATAAAAAGACCAATTAAGTTTTTATAAATTATGCAAAAGATATAAACATTAATTTGTGAAAAAAAATAAATAAAAAAGAAATTCAAATGAGAAAAGAATAGTTGTTAACATTTGCGTTTTCCATGAAGGTTATCGTTGGTAATAAATTAGAATAAATAAAAATACCGAATGCAAACTCCGAGCCTTTTACGCGCACACACATAAACGCACATATAAAACATACACAAACATATATGTACATTACATGCACAACCAAACCATCTCAGAGACCCTTTCCTAAAATAATCATTTATACTTGTCTCAGATTTACAATCTCACCTGATTTCATTATTCGTAAACCTGTCATACATTGATTCCCCACACATTCGTCTAAAAGATCAAATTACAACCGCGTTCACTCGGTTTGTCATTCTTCTTCTGCCAGCTCTATATTTCACTTCCATACATAACTGTTAGGACTAAAACTCTGTTGTGCACTGCCAGTTTAGCTTCGATTGACATAGTTTTATTAGTAGTTACTGTACTTAGTGCGTCGTTCATTTTACTGCCCGCATTCACTTTCCATTCAACGTCTTTTTCTACTCTTCCCTCTCTTGAAAACATGCTTCCCGGATACACAAATTCTTCTAGTACGCTCCCCTCAATAAAATTGTGGAAGCCCTAGGGGCTTTGCCCCCGTAATTTCGCACGCCGCGTCCATAGGGAAAATTTGTTTCCCCACAAAAATGCTCGGAATGATAAAGAAGAGAAGAAATCTTTTTTTTTTGTAATAATGTAAATTTATAAATTTTTGCTATGTTTTGAAAATTATCGTTGGTATATCAATTAATTAATTTAATATCTTTTCTCTGCGGCTTCTCTCTCATGGTATTAGGGAGAAATTAGTTTGGTAATCAATCATTAGTTTTAATTCCAAAGTATATATTTTGGCTGTCGGCCTTGCGGTGTAATGGTCAGCGCGTTTGCTTACCATGCAAGAGGTCTCGAGTTCGATTCCCGAGATGGTTGATATCAAATATTTTTTTAAAAGGGTGTTTTTGACACTTGAATATTGTATAGTCCCTGGACTGGTACCCGAAGTGTAAGACTGATTATCTTGCCGCCAAATAACAAAAATGATCAAGATACGCTTGGATCGCCAGTCCAGTGCCTTATGCACCATTGAGTGCGGAAAATGAATGGTGATGATAAAAAAAGTAAGTATGAGAAATTTCAAAGATACTCAGAAAATAAAATAAACGGCAAGTA
Organism: Micrasema longulum; assembly: GCF_059751315.1. Lineage (NCBI taxonomy): Eukaryota > Metazoa > Arthropoda > Insecta > Trichoptera > Brachycentridae > Micrasema > Micrasema longulum. Next base: position 52,508 of record NW_028279758.1, read on the forward strand.
GCTGCAAAAAAAAAATTGCATTAAAAATATGATCAATTGATCGTTGGGATATTTTTTTCTGTAACTGTTTTTAAATAAAAAAAATACATTTGACCAACGAAAAACTGTCATAAAATGTGAGTGAAATTTACGATTCAAAAAATATTGTAAATTTACCTGACTTTGTACAAATTTAAATCCGTCATCAAATGAGTAGGACAAAACTAAAGCTGTTTTCAATTATTGTGGATTTTACTGACCTTATGTACACACTTTAAATTGTCTTCAAGTTAATGTTAATTAATAATATTTAATAATAATTAAATTAAATATTATTAATCAACATGAAAACTGTCTTTAAATGTGCATTAAATTTATGAAATAAAAACTGTCACCAATAATTGGTACTAATAATTGTTACCAAATTAATATCGGGAGGTAATTAGTACCCACAATAATTGTGGAAATAACCGACCAAATTTTACCTACAAACTGAGAATTAATATACTTTAATAATAAAACGAAAACAGTCATCAATTATGGATTAACTTTTTAAAATACTGTGGTAAATAATTCCTTTGCTCGCGGTGAAGTAACATTGTGTTACCACTAGCAAAAGACGGACTTTTCTAAAGCTCAGATATTAAAATAAAAAAAACATAGAAACATAAAGTTTAATAATTCCTTTTCAATAATTTATTAAAATAAACATATGATTTAATTCTTCTACAGGTAAAATCACTGAAATATTTTTCCCAACGTGGGCTGATGCAGCAAACTTCCGTCGTCATCACCAAAGTACTTTCGAAACGACCCAAATTTTTACCGGACTCGGAGCTATGAGAAGTTACCTATATAGGTTTAAATTAAAGAATGATGACTATTGTCCACGCGATGATATTTCTTCACAGAGTATGGAACATCTGTTATTTCAGGGCCCATTTTTCAGTTAACAACGCTATAATCTTGAATCAGAATGTAGGAAAGATGGAATATCCCTAACAGATATCCACACTGTAAAAGAAGTTATCACTCGCCAATGTTCTTGAACTTTGCAACAATAGTAATTGGACTCATATAGGTAATAAACTAAAATCAGTGATCAAACATCGCATTTCCAAGACAAATAAAAAACGGTTTTTTTCCGAGTACCTTAGCCTTGTACGTGACACGTAAAGCTAATAAATACAGGGGTCCAAATATATATAAAAAAAAATTAAAAATTTAGCCATAGGTCTATAATAGTATAGCAAAAAAAAACATATATTCTTTACTCATAATTCACGCGTGTGTCCCCAATCACTGTCAACAACCGACTGAATTTGTTTCACACAAAACCGGCTACAGAACAGCGTCTCTGTCTTTCTTGTTATGTGATCAGTGATCAAAAAAATCAGTCATCAAACATCCCATTTTCAAGACAAACAAAAACGATTTTTTCAGAGTACCTTAGCCTTGTACATGACACGCAAAACTAATAAATACAGGGGTCCAAAAGTATATAAAAATATATATTTATAATTTAGCACTATTATAGCAACAAAAAAATACACAAATTCACCGCTCATAATTCACGCGTGAGTCCTCCATCATTGTCAAAAACCGACTGAATTTGTTTCACACAAAACCAGCTACAGAACAGCGTCTCTGTCTTTCTTTTTATGTGTTCTATCATCGCGCTCTCTCTAATACAGATGTATTGCTGTATGTGCGGACATCATTCTTCGAGTAGCAAGGTGTTTTATTAAAATTCATACGTCGTTATACAAATTTTACTTACTAAGATTACAAGAAAACGACTTCATCATTTAAAAAAATAAGAGATTTATTAAATCTTGTATCGTTTGTTGACGCGTGTGACTTCACAGCCTCACAAGAGTTAACTCACCATACGGATGAACAAACCAAAATCTGACATTAAATGTGAATCACAACGAGTGCTTTTGGGTGATTTTCCTGGACTACCCCGAAAAAGCTTTGGCGGAACATTGTTTTGAAACGGGACATAAATTTTCCTTCGAACTGATAATCTTAGGAAGACCAAAAAATCATCAAACTCGATTTATAAAAGAGGCGATCGAGATCTACAAACATCCCGACAATATAAACCGACATTATAGATGCAAAAATCCTGCTGTTACCCAGTTATAAAGAAATCATACAAAAGCGTAGACTGCGAAGCGCCGCAGATTGCAAATCGACAAGCTGAAAACAGAAACAACTGCAACGGTATCACTCGTCTTTTATTTCTATAATATAATCAATTTAATAACAAATGTGTTGGGCATAACACATTAATAATAATACCACTTTCGGACAAAGGGATTTTGAATATTATTCAATTAAAATCATTTTTTTAATATTTTCTGCAATAACTTTGTGTATCATTTTAAACTAAATTTGGAGAAATAAAACTTATACTTTGTTTTTTGATAAACTCACTTTATTTTTACCAACTAGTTTCGGTAACCAACTGTTACTTTCTTCAGGGTATTTTTATAACTAAACATACATAAAAGAAACAGTGAACAAATTAGTGGGTGTCGATAAGGATGAGGGAGGGGGTAATTGTTAAAATCATTTACCCACTTCCACTTTCTATTAAAACAATTAGTAACGAGAAAATTTTCAAAAAGGCTAAAAAAAATGGATAGTGGAGCTGAGTAGAAGTAAAATGGATAGTCTCCTTCCCTCGAACCAATATTAAATCAGCTGCTCCACAAATGTATGGCCTATTTTTTTTTTTTTTTATTTTTTAAGGAAAAATAACAGTTGTTATAATTTAAGAATACGAAAATATAAAAAATAGTACATACATCCAGTAAAAGTTTTTCACAAATATAATGAGAGAACATGTTACATAGTAAAGAGAAAAATAATACATTATATAAGACATGAGAAAAAAAAAAGAGCTCTTAAGAAGGTTAAGGGATGAGGAAATAGAGTGGAAAAGTGGAGGAGAGGGATTTTTATTATATAGTTGACCAATTCAAAATTTTGATATTATAATAAAATAAACATAACTAAAGGAACATAATCTTATTACACGCTGCCAAATGTTTTATTTTACAGTGTTTCAAAAAGTTTTTTTTTTGAAGTATGAAAAAACTTTTGTATTGAAAATATCTAAATGGGGACAAAGTAAATTAAACGAGTTTTGAACATAATTTTTTTTTGGCCAATAAATTTAAAAAAAAAATTAACTTGTCGTGTTGACTTTACGGGAAAATTGATTGAAATACGCTCCAAGAGATATGGACTATCGATAAAATTGTTAATGTTAAGTTTTTATTCTTTCATCCTGCGTTTTGTAATATAATTAATACAGATGTACAAAAAATAATTATACAAATAAAGTCGTAGTGTTTAAAAATGTCTGAATATTCTGTTGATTATCTTTATTTATTAAGTCTTCTTTGTGTATTCTCAAATGTAAAAATATTTTTGAAAAAATAATGTTGTTAAGTGTTTTTTGCACTGGTAACCTCAGTAAGGTTCTATTATTTTTATTATTAATCATAGTATACGATGGAAAAAAAGATGAATAAGTTCAAAAATAAAATATAAAACAAATAAATATTTGAAATGGTTTTAACCCGTTAAGTATCGAGTCAGTTAAAGAAGAGAAGGCGGGAAGGTGCACTGTAGTACGAGGGGTTAATTTAAAAACCACCCAATCGAGTCGTTCCATTTCAGGGACCTCTCTGAATTAATAATCACTTCGATTCTTTCCATATTATTAAATTAGGCCTTCCAAGTAAAACTGGAAATGAGTTAGTTAATTTTTAAATAGCACTTTAGCCAATGGGAGTGAGGCAAAGGATATCGTAGAAATTAATGAGTAGGCCTTAACGAACTTCGGTCTGCGGGGTGGAAAAGTATACAGGGTTTGCCATGGGTCGCAACGTCACAAAATTCACGGAAAAAATCGTTGAATGATAGAAATCCTAAAACCAAAGTATGTTTACCGGAAAAATACTAGCCGTTAATCACAATAGAAAACGTTTGAAAATCGATATAAATAATAAGGGCGTAGATTACTTAGCGCGTTGTTACTAGAGACCGATTTGATAGTAACTACCAAAAAAGGTATTAACATTTACATAATACAAGGCTATCACAACGTGAAAGCTTGTCAGTACCGAGGTTTGTAAACAAGTATGGCCAATGAACACTTAATTATACAATTACTAAAATTTTTAATAAGATTCCTTAGATGATTTTAAAAGAAAATGTTGACAAAGCTTTTAAGAAAAAAAATATTAAATGGCTAAAATGTAACACAGCTTTATATTGTCATTGTCATTTTATGTCATCTATTTTAATTTTTCGAAATAAATTTTGTGTGAAAAATAGGTATGCTTTAAGTTCTAAATAATGTTTATATTACTTTTTAAATTAATTTAATTTCTCAAACGTTGCTCTTTGTAAAGGAAAAATAAGAAACCTGCTGACAAGCCGGTTTCGCGGTTTAGTGGGTTTCATTATTTTTCCTTTTATATTTTCTGTTCATGTTTTAACTTCTTTAATAAAATATATGAAAAAAAAAACCATTGTTCGATTTTTTTTCAATATATTTAGAAAAAACGACGGTTGTTTCATAAAAAAATTTAAACAAATAGTTAATTTATCCAGCTAAAGCTTTTCACAAAATTAATAAGAGAACACGTTAAACAGTAAAGTGAAAAAATATTATATTACATAAGACAAGAGAAAAAACAGTAAGTAGAGATGATGAAATAGAGTAGAGGATTGGAGAAATGGAGGAGTGGGGGAGTGGAGCAGAGGGATTTTCATTATACATTTGACCAATTAAAATAAATATTATAATAAAATAAACATAATTAAAGGTTCATAAACTTATTACACACTGATCAATGTCTAATTTTTAAGCGTTTCAAAAATATTTTTTTTAAATCACATAATTTTGCAAAACAATTTTTTAAATGCGGTCAAAGTTAATTAAATTTTGAGAAGCTACAATAAATAAACGAGTTTTAAACTTTTTTTTTTTGAGCAATGGATTATGTATTTATTTTTGTACAATGTGTATGTTTTTGCGTACTCTCGGGTGAATTAGATTAGTTCTGACGTTTTGGCTACCATAATAGGAGCCATCTTCAGAGTAAACTGTGTGTTTTTGAGATTTATCATTGGCTAGTTTAAGTGGCCACTTAGTACGCTCTGTAACATTCGCCATTTCGCTTATTTTTTTAAATAAGTTTGAATATTCATATTTTATAAATTTTCCATCCGTCGATTTTAGTGAAGGTAAAGAGCTGAAATCTTTTTTAATGACAACGAAATTCATTTGATTAAATTATCTTATCTACTAGGCAACGCATGAAAACAATTTTTAATTTTTATTCTTCTTAGACAAGTTGGTTTTATCAACGACATTTTGAGCTTGTCCAAATGATTGTGGACAAAGACGGGATTTTACCCCTCATGGAGTTATTATGAATAATATGCTAAAACAGGTGTTTGAGCATTATAATTTTTTCTATAAATATAAAACGATTGATACATTTTTGAGACTGGAATCTTTATTAAGGAGTTCAATGTTTTTATACAAAACAGAGGACTCAGAAGAGACAGAAGTCTCAAAGATGTCGCGAAAGCGATTAAACCGGTCACTGGATATTACGAATTTGTGGATTAAAGTATCACTCGTCTTGTATTTATATAATTCATTACAATGAACTTCCATCAAGAATTTTCACTTAAAAACTTAAATGTTCAAACATTGGCTAAATTGTGAATATTATACAATGTGTAAAGCGTACAGTTGATACTTTTTTTCAAATGTATCGACAAAAATTACGAAAATCTAGATAGCACCAAACAAGTAACAAATTAAAATTTATCGGCGCATTTTTATTACTAATAAAAAACATAAAATATCATAAAAAAAACAAATAAACACAAAAATAAAACCATTGAGAGAAAAAACATAAAAAAGAAAAAATATTAGCTGAACCCATTTTTACACTTTAAAGTCTTGATTTTTGATGAAGACGTTTTTCAATCGTCTGTTTCTTTGAGCCAAACTGGTAGAGTCCTTTACGTCGGCGGGAAGCTTATAAAACAGCCTCAGTTTAATAAATTCTTCTTTCCTACTTTTATAGAAGTTTTGTGCCCTAGATTCTATAAGTTTTATCCCTGAAATCGACTTATACCAGGCTATTATTATAGTTATTATAGTTCATACGCCCTGTAAATGCCTAGACTTCAAAGTTTTCTCTTATAAAACGTTCTCCATCTCTGTTGTCATATGTTTATCTTAAAAGAGAGTCAAATCCAATATTTGTCAACAAGCATTTCGACAAACTCAAAATATTGGTAATTAACATATTACAACAGAGATGAAGAACATTTAAGAAAAGGTAATATAGAAGTCTAGGCATCTACAGGGCTTATGACCTGTCAATGGCTGGTTTCAGTGGCTACTTTACACACTGTGTAACATTCACCATTCCGCCTATATTTGAACATCTTTATTCCTTTAATTCTTTCATCTGTTGATGTTTGTGAAGTTAAAAGCTGAAACCTTTATTTATGCGGGTGAAATTCATCTAATTGAATTATTTCACCTACATACTAGGCAACGCCTGAAAATGTTATTTTTTCAATTTCTATACTTCTTCATGGACCAGGTAATTTATTAACAATATTTTGAGTTTGTCCAAATTTTTGTAGACAAGGACTAGATTCAACTCCCTGGGAAGCTGTTTATATTAACATATTACAACAGAGATGAAGAACATTTAAGAAAAGGTAATGATAATATTACCTTTATTACCTTTTGACCAATGATATTATTACCTTTTCTTAAATGTTCTTCATCTCTGTTGTAATATGTTAATATAAACAGCTCCCAAGAGAGTTGAATCCAGTCCTTGTCTACAAAAATTTGGACAAACTTAAAATATTGTTGATATTGGTAATTTTTATATTTATTTTATTTTATCTTATTAGTGTACACGGCACAAATCGCTTTTATAAACATGAAAGTGTTAGATTACAAAATTATGAAAAAATAAAAAAACAAAAAATAATGTTCATATTACACAGTTGTTTTATATATTATACTTTATTATAACACTACGCGATAATTATACTTAACACACATATTAAAAAAATAACGAGTAAATTAAAAATGGCAAAAATCATAAATTCTTAATTTGTTGGTATTGTTGCAATGTATATTGAATGTCTAATTAATACAAACTGTCTCGTACTAAGAGCGCAGGGGTTCACATTAATATTAAATAACAGTTTTTTTTAGTTTTTTTTAAGTAGTAAAAAAAATGTAAAATTAATTTATTCATTATTCCCTTTCCGCACCTAATGGTGCATAGGGCAGTGCATTTATAAACACAATCGCAGCGCATCTCGATCATTTTTGTTACATGAAGGTAAGATGATCAGTCTTACGCTTCAGGTGCCAGTCCAGGGACTATGAAATATTCTAGTTTAAAAATACTTTAAAAAATCTACAATAACTACAAAAATAAAAATTTTGTCAAACATACATATGGATTTAATATGCACCTGTTTATACATTTAGATTTCTCTTCTTACAAATTAACATAAATATTTAAACAGAAGTCAGAATCCTTAACTGTTTCCTTTATAGCAAGTTCTAGGAGTATTTATGAATTAACATTTATGCTGGCAAGCTCATGCTAATGAATTAAGCCGAAAAATATTTTTCAGTCTACACTCACTAAAAGGTTGCAATTTTTTTTACCCATTAATACTAAATGTACTCTCGTAGAAGCATTACTACTCTCCATTTTAAATTACTCTGATGTTTTCTTGACTGATTTAAGCTGTGAGCAACTCGATAAACTTAATCGGCTTCAGAATACATGCAAAACGTATATTTTTGGTCTTAGGAAAAATGACCACATTTCTGATTATCGTAGGCAACTGAAATGTCTCAAAATTAGACAGCGGAGAGACTTTCACTCCCTCTCACTTCTGTTTAATGTACTTCATAGTTCTAACGCTCCTACCTCCGTGAAAAATTTCGACGCTTATCAGACGCTTTTGTTCTAATTCTCAAAGCACTCTCTTAATACCCATCTACGATTCCTCTTTCTTCCCTAACTCATGTAGTGTCCTTGCGGCTCGACTGTGGAATAATTTCCCATCCACCATCAAAGATGTTACTACAGTATCTCTGTTTAAATCACGTCTGAAAAAACATATCCTTTCTGTTCCTTAATCTCCCCTCCTTTCCTCTTTCTTCTTCATCCCTTTTGCCATTAAGTATTGATTTAAGGTAATTTATACACAAATATGTTTATTTGTATTTTTATATATCTTTAGCTTTTTTATTATTATTTTCTATTGAATATGTTTTGTAACTTGAATTATAAAAATAAAACTTCTTTTTTATTGGTTGGTTGAAAAAAAATGCCATTTGGTTGTAAGCCTATCAATGTTCAATTTACATTATGTACAAAAAGTTAAATTAATTAATTAAAAAACTTAATGTATTGAGTTTTTCTTCTGACATTTCTTGGTGGAACTGCATTTTAATTGTAATACTAAAAACACTTTATAGTTTTGTTCCACTTTTATTTATAATTTTTTTTTTTTTTTTTTACCAGTGACCGGGTTTCGTCGTGACCAACATCGTCAGGCTGGTGTCTAAGCAGTATTTTTTAACTATAAAGTATTTTTATCATTATAATTAATTAAAAAACCTCGATTTGGCTAGAGTGAAAAATGCCAATACAACAGATCTAGTGCTCTAGAAAATTTTCAAAATAATTAAGACTAAAAAGACATTTTAATCGCGTGATACCTGCCTAACAAAACCACAGTTAAAATGTGGGTGGCACAAATTAAAAGATACGTTTTGTGTACAGGACGGTCGACAATAAATTATAGGAAAGGTTCCCTGCGTTGTTAATGTTCGTGAATATAATTTAGAACAAGTTGTACTTAGTATTGTCCTGATTCTAAATGTTTAACTTTTAACATAAAGGTAAAGTAGTTTTTCGCTGTTTGTAAGTTCGCTAATAAAATACCTTGGGGAAGTTTTTTCTATCAACATTTTTTTCCAAGTTTTTACTAAGCTTTTAAAGTCTTAAACCGCTTTTTAAGTTCAAAACAATTTAATATTCCTTTGTTAATGTAGATTTATGGATTGGAATATTACTCATCGTTCATTCCTATATAAAATTACTTTTTTAAAATAATAGTTACAACTTGCAGGAAACTTATTACATGCTAGTAAATTCGGCACATCGGACCTCATATTGTCGGCTTTTGGGCCTCGATTAATCGGCCTCAGTTGATCGGCTGATTTTACTCGGGCACATAAAAATATCGCCCATTAAGGCTTCTCAACATTTTTTTTGTTTTTCGGAGTTATATACATACATATTATAAACAATAATAATCACTCAAAATAATGCTACTAAAACTACACAAATTTAACAAATATATTAAAAATTTAGCCAAAAAGTTGGATTATTAAGCAATTAAAATTTAATAGTGCAGCCATTGTAATTGAGCTGCTGGACGAGTGTTTTCGACACTATGGAAACTCTCGTATGGATAAATCACTCTTATTGTGTAGTAGTTGGTACATTTGCCTACCATTTTTTTGTTTCCGGGTTCGATATTTCGATTTTGGTTGATGTGAAATAATTGTCTTAAAGGTGGTATTTCACTGAAATATTTAACTGTCCCTAGAATTGTAACTGAAGCGTAAGGCTAATCACTTATTTTAATTCGTTTTATATATTCAATTACAAAAAATAAGTATTTTGGTGGAATAATTGCTAAAAACCAACATCTTCCAGCTAACCACAGACTGATCAAAAGACAAATTTGCCAAAAATTTTTTGCAAAATTTTTGGTGCTCGGTGTGTAACATTTTCACATCGGGTTTTGGTTAAAATGTAGTTGTATATAAGTTAAAAATTGCATTTAAAAAAGGGGGGCTCTGTAATGCTCGGGATGGCGTATAACGAATGCGGCGTATATTGAAGTGAGCACAAAAGTTACGCCGTACGGTAATAGACGAAAAGCCATTGGTAAGGTACGCCTCAATAGCGTAAGCACGCTGCTCTCCTGACCAACGCTCCATAGTACCAGACAAATCCGCAACGCTTACGATACCAAAACACCCCCCCCCCCCGTGTCTCTCACGCACTTTCAAATCGAACATTTTTAAAATTCAAAATCGTAATCTGCCGCTGGACACCTTAAATAACAAATCGTGGGACGATCTTTTGGATGAAAACAAATTTCAAAAGTTTTTAGACCCTAAATGTATGAAAGAACTGAAAGGCGTAAGAATGGGAGCAAAAATGGGTGATTTAACTGTCAATCGTCTTTTGTTTAATGATGATGCTGTGTTTCTTGCTAACAACAAAGAAGAACTGCAATTCTTGGTAACAAAGGTCTACGATGTATGCAAGGGAAGCGATTTGCTAATGAATGTCGATAAATCGAATGTGACGGTTTTAGAAAGAAATGAAAGTATGACTTAATGTGAAATCACTGTGAATGGGATTATACTAAAACAGGTAGAGGAATTTGAGTACCTAGGAAGTATGTTTACTAGGGATGGAATAACTGAGAAAGGTATTGAAAGGAGGGCGAGTGTCGGGAACAGAGTGAACGGTGCACTTAAATCAAACTTGGCAAATAAATGTTTGTCGCAAGAGGCAAAATTCGCAGTTCACAATGGAGTCCTAGTCCTGACCTTGATGAATGGACTTGGAAAAACAGGGATGAAAGTAGGCTGAATGCTGTCGAAATGTGATCTCTCAGGCAAATGTGTGGTAAAACTATGTACGATAGATACAATACAATGATATTTGTTCATAAAATTATAAACTCTAATAAAAAAACAGAATTTTGGAAAAAAATTGATCGGAACCAGCATGAACACGATCACAATACTAGAGAAAAGAACAAAATTAGACTTCCATTTAGGAAAAAGGCAAAGTCACAAAATTCTATTTTATTTAAAGCAATTAAAAAGTATTACGAAATGGAAAAAAATATTTATGAAGAAAAAAACATATCAAAATATAAAATAATGGTCAAGACATATGTGATAAACAATTTATAAATTAAATATATTTGCAATGTTATTATTAGAACACACATAACAATATGTATGATATGTGTGCCCTACTTTAAGATTTAAATTAATAAATAAAAATAGATGCACTAATGTTGAGATCTGTACATTATGCAAGCTGAGATAAGCATTATCGACAAAATCAAGAAAAGAGCTCTACATTGGTTTGGACATGTAGAGAGAATGTACAGCAAGCCGAAATATTTACGACGCAAATGTTGATGGATGAAAAACTAGAAGAAGACCGAGAAAGATATGGCATGACCAAATCTAACAAATACTAGAAGATGGAAATGTTAAAAGTCGGAATAATCGGCGTGCGTGCATGAGAAGATGTATATATGAAAATGGATGTAAAGGAAGCAAAATCTGTATGGAAAGATTGAGTGATACGGGGAAACAGCGTGATGGTTTGTTTATTTTGTTAGAATTTTTAAAACGGCTCTGCCTTTACAGTTTACTCTAAATATACACATTTTACATTTTATCACAAAACAGAACTCGCTTACCAACCGACCGACCAAAACATGTCAGTATACGCCGGTATGACAGCACCACCAGTTTTCATGCCTTTACGTAAGTTTCAAATTATTCTTTTTGAATATTTTTTCCCCACAAAACTATTAATCTTTTACTGAACGACAATATTATAGTCTTAATTTGATGTTTTTTAACTTTCTGAAATTCACTTTTTTGTTATCATATTGGTTTGTATTGACTTTGTTCTCAATATGGGATATCTAAAATTAAGTACACGGTTTCTAACATTCTATTTATATCAATGATATTAACTCTTAAAAGACTGTGATAAATAATCCCTTTGCGCGCGGTGATGTAACATCGTGTTACCACTAGTAAAAGACGGAATAATTTAAAGTTCAAAAATTGAAAAAAAAAAACACGGAGACATGTTTAATAATCCCTTATCCATTATTTGTGCAAATAAACATATAATTTAGCCCTGTTATAGTAAAATAAATTAATAATCATAAATACGCCGCTCAGATTACGCGCGTGCGTTTCCCATCACTGTTATCAACCGGCTGAAATCTGAATCTATTTTACACTTTACTTACTTTTGTTTTTGTCTCTTTCACACTAACACCTGCCATAGAACAGCGTTTCTGTCTTCTTTGCGATGAGTTCTATCTTTGTGCTCTTTCTTATACATATGTGTTGCTGAATTAGCGGACACTCTTTTTTCGCGTAGCGAGGATAAATATTTTTTGTGTATTAACATCCAGCATACTTGTATAAAATTCACTTTCCAAATCCGGTGTGAAAGTGTCCATTTGAAGATTACAAAAAATACGAATTCATCATTTTAAAAAATAAGAGAGATATATCAAGTCTTGTGTCCTATGTCGACTAGTGTGACATCACAGCCACACAAGAGTTAAAAGAATTGTCATCAAATCGCGTTTTTTATGATTCGTGGACGACTTGAAGCTGTTTTTGAGGGTTGAAACTTTGGATGATTTTCGTACTCTCCAGGTGGATATAATAAACATATCTGAATGGGGAAGACGAAATAAATTATTGTTCAACATTTCAAAACGCTCAGTTATGTCTTTCACCAGGACCCACAAAACGCTTTTCTTCCGCTATAGAATGAATGACCAGAATCTTATGCGGATTTCGAAGGTTAAAGATCTAGGTATCACTTTTGTGAGTTCCCTGACATTTCATGATCAGATCGAAACAGTTTGCAGTAGTTCGTTGAAGATGTAAGTATTAGTCTTGCGTACTGCCAGGGTTTTTGGTGGTACACGAGTTCTGAGAATTTTTTATAACTCGTTGGTGCGAAGTAGACTCGAGAGTGGCTCGATTATTTGGGAACCGTGTGAGTTGAAGTACTCTCTTATGGTGGAGAGGGTTCAGAAGAAATTTCTTCGGTTTCTCTACATAAGGGAGTGCAAATATTATCCATGGCTTTATTCCACTGATTTCCTCCAGGATGTGCTCTGTTACAGCAGTTTGAAGGCCAGGAGGAATGTGTATTTAACTATGCACTTCTTTTGATAGTTGCGCGATATTATTAACAACCCTGAAATTATACGGAGCATTAGATTTTATGTTACCTTAGACCGCGTCAGCATAGACTGTTTCACATTCTAATATACAGGAGCAACCTGCCAATGTTTATGCCTGTTGGAAGGACTATCTCTATGTTGAACAATATTACTTTGGACATTGACATTTTCCACGTCTCTGAGAGAGTTTTTCGTTACAAGATTCTCTTACTTTTTTAACATGTTATTCTCTGGATATTATGTATATTTATGTGTTATTTTTATATGTACCTAATTTTACTTTGTTATTTTAATTATTTCTGTATGTATAAATTAAGTTATTCCATTTTGTAATGTACATATATATGAATAAATCGAATCGAAATTGAAACATTGAAACATGAAATTCTAGTAGAACTAAATTGGTTTTCTTTTCCTGATTGTATCCAGGTTCCAGACTCTTCCAGGCTATTCCATATTCAGAACACCTCCTCTAATCTGACTCGTGTTGTAAGATGGACATTTTTTCGAATAAGGAACGATTCAAAGGCAATTATTGAAATCATTCCTTAATAAAACAGTGAAATGGAAATTTAAACTTTCCCAAATTAACTTGAATATCATTTATGTTTTATGATTCCATTTTTAAACATAAACGTAATGCCTGACTGAATTTACTGCGATGATAGAAATTCAAATTTTGCGAAATTCTGTATTCAAAAAGATAATCGTATACTATCGTATGTGAAATATTGTAGTATCGTGTATACCGACACGTAGTGTGTATATGTATTCGTGCGTTATTTATTATCTATGGATATGGGATCATGTCTGAAGCCGACGAACGAATCTCATCTTCCCGCCTTAAAATTCGATCCCACCAATATTACATCAGGTTAGTATGGAACCGAACAAGTACTGGGTGACACACAATAAATCGCATATATTTTGACCTCCGAGTAATATTTTTTTTTTTTTTTCAGTTTTATTCATTTTAACAAATAAGTAACATACATAATTGTATTTATGCTCCCGCAAAGCCGAAGCTTGTCTGCGGGTTACATTACAATTTATTTTTTTAAAATTTATAAGTAAGTACATAGTTTAATAATAATTAAAGAATAAAATATATTTATACACTTAAGTTTCACTTGCTGTTTAATAATTTTTTGACTATTTTTTAAAATGAAATTTGGTTTTTTTCTTTACGATTTTTAGCTGGTATTAAATTGTACAGTTTTGGTACTACACTACCCATTGTTCTGTCACCGTAGTAGTTTTTCTGTCGTGGTACCATCAGCTGCTGTGCCGATACTTGTCGGGTCATGATCTGGTGGTTTATTTTGGATTTAAAATTGCAATCGAGGAAATGATCTGTCCCTATCTTATACTGACACTGTTTGTTAATTGGCAAAACGTTAACAAAATCAAATAATATTTTATTGTTGCCTTTTGCCTCATTCTTTATTTTTACAGGTACGATAATTTTTAAAATTTGTACCTGTAAGTTCAAGACTCTATCCGTATAAGATTTAAAACTTAGTCCCCATATTCTTCATCCATATTGATTAATTGGGTCAACTAGCTAGTAAATTCAATATAAAACCTCTTTATCTCTATTGTATAGAACAAAAACATTCCAAATTTTGGTTTAGTTTTTAGTTTAACAACAAACGTGTAACGGGTGGTTTCGGTTTGCCCTTCTAATTCTCGACACGAGTAGATACAAATGGCGCATTGTATTGCTGTAGTCTGTGGCTTACTTCTTTTTTCAGCCTCGTGGTGTAAAGCTCAGCGCGTTTGCCTACCATGCGAGAGGTCTCAGGTACAATTCCCGACATGGTTAATATGAAATATTTATTTAAAAAGGTGTTTTCACACTAGACTATTCCATAGGCTCTAGACTGGTAGATGAAGCGTAAGACTGATCATCTTACTTTCGTGTAATAAAAAATGATCAAGATTCGCTAGGATTGATGTGCCAATGCAGTGCCCTATGCACCATTTAGTGCGGAAAGGGAACGATGAAAGGAAATAATGTTGCTTACTACTTTTTTAATAGTCATATTATGTTTTTTGTGGGCGACTCAAGCCAGTGTTATTGCTCTAAGATTTCAAGCCTTGAAAACCCAAATTAATCCCTGTGGATGTAAAAAACAGTTTGTCTTAAAAATGTTCTTAAACTTTCTGTATTTTCATTTATATCTTTTATATTTCAGAAGTAATCATGTTTATTTATTACTTAAGGGTTACTTCACAAAAGTCAACAGATGGAAGAGTTGAGGAAATGTGGATGTTTCAACATGGGCAGAATGGTGAATGTTACACAGTGTGTAAAGTGGCCACTTAAACCAGCCAATAACAGGTCATAAGCTCTGTAAATGCCTAGACTTCCGTATTCCCTTCTCAAAAATGTTTTCCCTCTCTGTTGACTTAAATTTCGGGAATCAAATCTCATCGGGAATCGAACCCGGAACCTTACGCGTGTGAGTCAAGCGTCTTAACCATTACACTATTAATATCATGTGAATTGTTTATTTATAAATATATTATTTTATTTTAATTATATCCCATTCTGTTGGTCTCGTAATGTAGTGTTCAGCGCGTTTGCCTACCATGCTAGAGAACTCGGGTTAAATTTCCGACATGATTGACATAAAATATATATTTAAAAATCTGTTTTAACATTAGAATATTTCTCTGAACCTGAAGCGTAATGTTGATAATTTTTTCTTAATGTAACAAAAAATATTATCATATGATGTGATTGGTGCATTAGTGCAGTGCCCTATGCACCAATATATGCGGAAAGGGAATGATGATGAATGATGATTTGTCATTATTTTTATTTATATTAATTTGCTGGCTGCCTGAAAAACATTGTGTGGCGCAATAAACATTTGCGAATAGAAAATAAAGTCAGCATTTTAGGCCAATAACAACTTGCCGTGTGGACTGTGGAAACAAGAGCAGATACAACACTAACAAAAAACCTCTTGTGAACAGCGGAGATTTAAACCTTCAGATCCATTGCAGTTAGAACCCCCAGGGACAGAATAAGATATTCTGCCATAAAATAAACGTGCCAAACTGAGGTCTGTGTCATGCGATGGATCAGGAAGAGGATACAGTTCTGCCGGAACCATGTAAATATAGTGAAAAACGAAAGACGAAAGACTTGGCTGCCTTGCTGCAACCGAGATCTGCACAGTTCAACGTTCACCTGAAAGACCACCAAAAATACATAGGGATAGCTAGATAGATAACAAAAACTGCCCTTGAACCTGTAGCAATTGCACAGGAATCTTTAATCCGAGTCATTTTAAAAAAAACATTTCGTTATCCAAGTGACTTGCTCTTCAAAGAATTCAGAGTACTGAATATTATTCAACAGTATATATTGAGAACGGTAGTGGTTACACACATAAAGAGAGACATTTACTCAAGCGTCAACCACAACCATAATACAAGATACTCTAATAGGGATCTGATACTAAGTGAAGGGGTCAACACTGTTCTGGCATCGAAACAACACTATAACGTAGGCAAAAAGGTCCATAACCTTGTGCCAGAATCGTGGAAAGACGGGAGTGTTGTCAAGTTACGGAAGGTGTTGACCTCGCTCTTTCATGACATTGGTCGTAGGGAGTCAGAAAAGTTGATGCATGCCACGGATTGGAGAACCTTACTGAATGTCAAAAATAAAATATAAAAAATAAGGAATAATTTAAAAAAATATATTTATAGATGACAACCATGAAGTTTCGCATAAATAAATTGTCTATGTTTTTATGAATATATGTATGTGTATGCGCATGGGTGTATGTACGGGTGTGTGTATGTACATGTGTATATATGAGTATATATATATATATGTGTGTATATATGTGTATGTCTGTATGTATATGAATCAAAATGTGTATCCGAATAAGTTTATATTTTGTTTGTCTGTGCTCTATATTAATTTGTTACCTATTACAATATATTAAAATGTAATTGCCTAGCTTGGAACGGGGTATGTACCCTATGGGTTAGCTGGGTAAAGTGAACATGGAATTGTATTTTGATAAAGAGTGTGAATCAGTCAAGGACGACATGAAATATTTATTTAAAAGATGGTTCAATACTACAATATTTCATATTCCTAGACTACACCGGATGCGTAAAACTGATCAACTTACGGTCGTGTAACAGATGATCGATGAACACCACATCAATTGTACCAATGTGGAGCCTTATGCACCATCGGATGCCAACAGGGGGATAACCGTGATGATTTTATTTATTTTTTAGTAAAGGTTTTTTTTTTTTAAGTCTATGTTACTTTTTTACAAGCCACCGTGCATTTTTGACTCTTTTCCACACTTGGATTTTATCCTCCGGATCAATATTAGCGTGTAATGTAGTCGGTACATACTTGAAGCAAAGGCACGCCTTAAAATTTGATTCAAGATTACCTGTGGTATAACGTGCGAAATATATATACATATACGTATATATATTATTATCAATATTTTTCAAAATACAAAATTCTGGCTTTTTGCTGGAGATAAAAAGATATATATCGAATCACCCAGCATTGACAAATGCAAAAATATCTTTCTCAGAACGCAAAAAACCTATAAAACTCAACAATTAACTAGATTTTTTTTTTCAACGGTTTCGTCAATAAAAGATATTGGCATTACTTTAGATAGTAAACTCTCTTATCGTGAACACATTAATAATATTGTAAACAAATATCTCAAATTTCTTGATTTTATAAATAGAATGAAGACGAAAAATATTAATTCCATCAAAACTTATTACTTCTCATTAATTCAACCTTTTCTAGAATACTAGTATATGCTTCTCCAATTTGGTCTCCATTCTATAGGACTCACATTGACCATGTCGAGTCAAATTCTGTTTTTTAAGAAAAGTGATTTACTTGGATTGCAAATTAGTAGTTATTCCTATTTTAAAATAGAGCAATCTTCTTAATGTCTTCACTGGAGAAACGTGAAACTGAGATGGATCCTATATGCATTTTCAAAATACTTAATGCTATAAGTGAAGTCCCATCCATTGCAATCAATTTATTTTCATGTTTTCAACCGTGTCACCAGAAGTCAAAATCTGATATTTATCAAATCTTCTTAGGGGAACTTTTGTTTCTATGCCCTAACGTTCAGAATGTGCAGATTAGTCAATACGTAACACAACTTCTTCCGGCTTTTCGTAGATCTCTCCGCCACTAAAACAGCTTGGGAAAAAGATGAATTGGCATGTGGTAGCTCGAAGTCCTATATGTTAAACGTGTTTTGAAATATATTAAATATAATTATTTTATTGCCCATGTTAATTTATTTTGTTTATTTATTTTATTTTATTTAGGATTTTTACAGCTATTACAGAAACAAAATAAGTAGAAATAAATTAACAATTCTAAAGCCAATTAAAAAAATCCACTGGAAATCTAAAGACACATAAAATAATAAGGAAAGAGTTTACGTAATTGTATGTGTGTGACGTTTGCATTCATGTGTATGTGAATATGTGTATGCGTGAATGAATGAGGGAGAGGGTACATGTGCGTGTGGGAATGAATGAAAGAGAGGGTGCGTGTGTGTGGGTACGTAAGTATAAAGAAATAATCGTTTAAAACTTGTAAATATATTAAAAATGGTACAAGAAAGAGCTTAGTAAAAAGTTTGAAACCTTTTTGTTAAAGTTTGAATCAAGAAATGTTTTAAATTATATTATTTAAACGTTTGTTAAATTTCAAAGTCGTATTCTAAAAAAATATTTTTTTTAATTAAACTAATACACACTCTATGAATAGTTTTGAGAACAAGTTTGTCTTTGCTACATAGCTTTACGTTAAGTTTCTTTTTCATGTGTGTCTACATATAACTGCTGTTATTGGCTTAGGCCGTATACATAATAAATAAATTAATATATACAAATGTGTGAGGTTTATAATCTATGGTCGATGACACACAAGTGCTAAATAATTTTACCTGAAATTATAGTGCAACATCATCGTATAGCATCATCGATTTCTAAAGAATCGAATACAACAATTTATGCAACTCTAATAGCATTGCACAGAAAGATAAGAGCAACGTCGTAAAGTACATTAACATCGTCCCTACCATGGAAAAATGAACTACAAAGGAACGTGGCCTATAAAGAGACCACAAGGTGCAGTCAACGCCCGGTTCAGTTCAGCATCAATCAGCTTAGCCAGTCCAAAAACTCAGCTCAACGCAGTTACTCAGTTTCAGCATGTAATTCAAGTGCAGTTTCTTCAACCCATCATCGCCACTCTCGCGCTACGAAACTAAGTGCTGTATCTTATTTGTAATAAATACGCATAAAACATCAACACCGTGTCTTCTGTCAATCTCTTACTGGATTTCCTACCCCAACACCTTAAAAACAACAAGAGTTCAAATCAATACATATTTTAAAAGTACACGCAATGAAAAAACAAGTATAAGATAAGATTTATTAGATTAGATAAATGACAGAAAATAAAATAATTACATCATTAAAAAAATACATATAATGTAATTCTTATTCCTGGAATCATTTGACACTTACACATAGATATTTTGTTGTTTTTATGAAAATAAAAGATACTAATACATAATAACTTTGTACCACCAACTTTTTTTCGACTGCTGGATTGTGTAGTATTACGAATGTTACATACTGTTGATAAACCAGCCAATGAGAAACAAGCATAAGTTATAAGCCCTGTAAATTTCTCAACTTCAATACTTCCTACTTTTTCGTTTCTGTTGAAATATCCATAATTGATAAACTCCCTAGGAGATAAAATCTAGAACTCTATTCTGAACATTTGGACATACTTAAAATATTTTTAATTGAAAGTATTTTTTTATTTTGTCGCGATCACGAAATTTTCATACTAAACACATTGCCACATATATCTCAATTTAGATTTCTCCCTGAAAGTTTTTATATAAAATAAAATATTGACTACTCCCTCGCCAACGACCATACCATGTTGAACACACCGGTTCTCGTCCGATCACCGGAGTAAAGCAACATTGGGCGCGGTCAGTACTTGGATGGGTGACCGCTTGGGAACACCGCGTGCCGTTGGCCCCCCCCATTTTTTAACATTCTATGATTGTACGTTTTTTCTTGCAAGTTTTCAGATAATATAAAATATGCATAGGTCTCCGGCCATTAACCATATCATGTTGACAACACCAGTTCTCATCTGATCACCGAAGTTAAGAAACATTGGGCGCGATCAGTACTTGGATGGGTGGGTGACCGCTTTGGCTTCTCAATTTTCTTTTAAACATTTTATTTGACTTTTGACTTTTGGAAATCACCTAGACGGTACACTTAACGATCGTCTGTATGTATCTACCGATCTGTACCGATCGATTTCAAAGCCGACTCCTATAACGTCTCGATACATACACTCGGAAATATAATAAAACAGAAACTCTCCAACCCTTAACAATTTAATTTTACATATGTGTATTTTAAATAAAGAATACATATTTGAATTTTCACATATTTCGTGTGCAAATATTTCATTTTTCGAGGTCATTGTCGTTTTGATATTTTGTTTTAAAAAAAGATATCAGACTGAATTTTTTTACGTTTGTACGTTTTCTGTTTTTTTTAAATTATTGATCATATTTAAATATCGTACTTCAGAAGACGGCGAACAAAACTGGGTAATTTTTTCAGTTTTTGGATGGTCCTAGATCTCATAAGAAACAATTAATCAAAAAAACAAAATGATAGACACACGCCAACGGTAATATTCAAATCATTTATACAGTTTTCTTATCCAGGGAGAAAATACGGAACTAGGTTTTCTATGAAGAAAAGTAAGACCGCTTTTACACTTAAAAATGATATTTTAATTCTCAAAATTACACAAATTTTTGTGATGTTTTGTTTTTATTTAAATTTATTTTAACAGAGGGAAAACGTTTTTGAAAAGGGAATATGGAAGTCCAAGCATTTACAGGGCTTATGACCTGTCATTGGCTGGTTTAAGTGGCCACTTTACACACTGTGTAACATTCACCATTCTGCTCATGTTTGAACATCTACATTTCCTCACCACTGACAGGTCTCATAAGCCCTGTAAATGCCTAGACTTCCATATTTCCTTCTCTAAAACGTTTTCCCTCTCTGTTGAAATAAATTTAAATATGAAATCCAGCCAGTCTGCAAGCATTTGGACATACTCAAACATTGATGGTTTGTTTTGTTTATACCTTAAAACAATAGAATTTTCCCTACTTGCATGGGAAATGTCGCTGAAAATTGAAAATATTTTTGAAAAATTATAATAGCCAAATTCATAATTTGATAAGAGCGAATCCGAAAATGTAATATAACAGATTTTTAATTTCAATTATTATGTTTTGTGGGTACTTTATTGCAAAAAAACATGTGAGTTGCCATTTGTAGAATACGGATGGATTAAACATTTTCGAAATTCTTAGAAATGATTATTATTTGGACATCACAAATATTGTCATTCCTTCGAATGCATATTGAAATTCCTCACGTTTTTCCAGTAAAAGGAAAACAGGATATTATGTTCTTTTTACGGGACGATTTAATTATTTCGTCTTCTTTGTTTTTTCGGTTTGTAAATATTTTATTTGAATCGTTATTAAAAAGAAGATATTTGGAGACATTACAAAATATGCCGAAATGATAAGAATCAGATGCGATTAAAATCATCCTGATACCCGGTGACAAAGAAATCATGTGAAAGCGTAGCCAGTTAAACGTCACAGACTTCAAGTAAATATCTAAATTTATTACGACAGAGAGGGAAAACATCTTTGAGAAGGTGATCTGGAAGTTAAGGCATTTACAAGGCTTATTACCTGTAATTGGCTGGTTAAAGTGGCCACATTACAAACTATATATTTATACATATATGTTTGGATAATTTATATAGCGCCATTTTTGTGAAAATCACCTCAAGGGCGCTGTACAATAAATAAATATCCCAACACGTCTTGCAGCTACAGAGCGCATGGACAATAAGAAATCCAGCCTCTATTTACATTTTTATTCTTAAAATGTTTATTTGACAATGAAGTTTAGAGTTTAAGTGATATTTTAAAAACAAAATAAAAAGCGCTGTACAATAAATAAATATCCCAGCACGTCTTGCAGCTACAGAGCGCATGGACGGTTGGGATTCTAGTTCCTCGTCTCCAATTATGATATATTACAATTATGATATATATGAGCTAGATAACAGCACGTCTTGCAGCTACAGATCACATGGACAATAAGAAATCCAGCCCCTATTTACATTTTTATTCTTAAAATGTTTATTTGACAATGAAGTTTAGAGTTTCAGTGATATTTTAAAAACGAAATAAAAAGCGCTGTACAATAAATAAATATCCCAGCACGTCTTGCAGCTACAGAGCGCATGGACGGTTGGGATTCTAGTTCCTCATCTCCAATTATGATATATTACAATTATGTTATATATGAGCTAGATAACAGCACATCTTGCAGCTACAGATCGCATGGATAATAAGAAATCCAGCCCCTATTTACATTTTTATTCTTAAAATGTTTATTTGACAATGAAGTTTAGAGTTAAAGTGATATTTTAAAAACGAAATAAAAAGCGCTGTACAATAAATAAATATCCCAGCACGTCTTGCAGCTACAGAGCGCATGGACGGTTGAGATTCTAGTTCCTCGTCTCCAATTATGATATATTACAATTATGATATATATGAGCTAGATAACAGCACGTTTTGTCAGCTACAGAGCCCATGGACAATAAGAAATCCAGCCCCTATTTACATTTTTATTCTTAAAATGTTTATTTGACAATGAAGTTTAGAGTTTCAGTGATATTTTAAAAACGAAATAAAAAGCGCTGTACAATAAATAAATATCCCAGCACGTCTTGCAGCTACAGAGCGCATGGACGGTTGGGATTCTAGTTCCTCGTCTCCAATTATGATATATTACAATTATGATATATATGAGCTAGATAACAGCACGTCTTGCAGCTACAGAGCGCATGGACAATAAGAAATATAGCCCCTATTTACATTTTTATTCTTAAAATTTTTATTTGACAATGAAGTTTAGAGTTTAAGTGATATTTTAAAAACGAAATAAAAAGCGCTGTACAATAAATAAATATCCCAGCACGTCTTGCAGCTACAGAGCGCATGGACGGTTGGGATTCTAGTTCCTCGTAAAAACTAAATTTAGATATTTGATAGTTGATAACATTTACAAAATATGATAAATATAATATGATAGCTAACATCACAAAAAGTCTTGCAGCTTAAAAACGCATTGACAAGTGGAATTTCAACAACATAAGAATGAATTTCAAAAGTTAACAATAAAAATAATATTAAAAAAACACAATAATAATACATCGAGCCAAGAACTAGTAAGTATAGCAATTAAGTGAACATGTAACATCACAAAAAGTAAACGATAAAAACTAAACAAAGATAGCATTCCTTAACCTATAATTAAGGTTAACAAGATGATAGACGCTACTCAAACTCGAAGGGTCCCTGCTTCATTTAAGTAAAATATATTTATGTGTAACATTCACCAGTTTGGACATATATATGTTCAAACATAGGCAAAATGTTGAATGTTACACAGTGTTTAAAGTGACCACTTTAAAGTTTAGAAAAACAGTAATCAATACCTAGAAAAAATAATTTAAGGTTGAAGACATAGTAGGAGACATAGTAGGACACAAAGTGAAATACATTATAAAAAAACATAGTTACAAAATGTCCTAAAAGACATACTAAAAAGCATATTTTAAAACATAGTAAAATCTGTGGTAGAAAAAGACATAGTAAATAAATATGTATTATTATTATCATCATTCCATTTCCACACTTGATTGTGCATAAGGCACTGCATTGGCACACTAATAAAAGCGTATCTTGATCATTTTTCTTACATGAAGGTAAAAAGATCAGTTTTACGCTTCAGATACCAGTCCAGGGACTATGAAATATTTTTATTGGAAAAACACCCTTTAAAATAAATATTTAATATCAACCATGTCGGGAATCGAACCTGAGACCTCTTGCATGGTAAGCAAACGTGCTGGCCATTACACCACGAGGCCGACAAAATATGTAAATTAATAGCACAAAACATATAGTAAAAAATAATTACGTAGTAGCAACAGAAAACATAGTGAAAAACATTGTAAAATACATCTGGTGGCCTCTGTGATGTAGTGGTTAAGACGCTTGAATCACACACGGAAGGTTCCGGGTTCGATTCCCGGTGAGGACACAAAAATTTAAATGTGATTTTTCTCAAGTCTGGGTGTTCTGTGTTGTAATTCACCACTGCAATTAGGCTTCTGGCCCTGTTGTGGTGCAAAAAAAAACGCTTCGGACTATGTTTTGAAATTTTACCGAACAGTTTTTACCTGGTGGTGATTTCTGAAATAAATTATAAAGGCTAGTGTATTTAAAAAATGTAATGTGTAAGTGATAAAAAAATTATATTCCGTTTATCGGTATGTGCAGATTGTCTACATCGGGCATTGTAGGGTTAATATGCTTACTAAAATGAACAGCCATATTAAATTTTGATCTAAGCACAAAATCTCTTCATAAAGACGCCGAGACAGCATAGCTTATCTCGTGTCCTTTGTTGCGATCTTAGAATGCCTCGCGTAATGTATGCAAGTCTGAAGATGCCCTCGAAGCGCGCGGCGCAACCTCCCCCTAACACGTACAAAGAAGGCGCGCTATTGGACGGAAAGTTGAGGGCTGTTGACGTAATGAGACGGTTCGCTTTTCTAACGAATACCTACGTTGGGAAATACCTGAAACGTTTTACTAGTCTTCACCGTCTTTGTTGAAATTATTAATTTAGTCGAATATCTCAGAAGGGGCGCAGAAACTTTTTTTGAAAAGGATTCGTGGAAGCCAAGGTAATAATTTAGGCGTTTAAATGGCCGCTTTGACCATTCTACCTGCGTCTGAACATTTATGTTCTTTCAATTCTTTCATCAGTTGATCTTTTTAGAGTTAAAGATCTGAAACCCAAATTGATGTGGGTGAGATTTCGACTGAATTATTTCACGTACATACAAGGTGCGGCAGCATAACCTTTTTTTCAAAATTTAATAAAAGCCATTGCATGAATAAGATTTCTTTTATTTGTTTTTTATAATGTAGGCACATACCTAAATTTTATTTGACTTAGTTTTTGAAGATCAAATCAGGTTAGGTGACGTCCCTCATTCTCAATACACTGAGTAAAGCTATTTCTGACGTTTGTCATGACTCTTGCTAGCATATCAGGCTTTATGTTTATTTATTTATTTGTTTATTAATTTACACGCCCTACGGGCTTTTACATAAATTAGAAATTACATTCAAGTGCAGCAATGAAACATAAGTATGTAAATTTAGTTAAAATTATAGACACAATAATAAATCAAAATAAGGAAATATCCCAACATAGGTATATTTATTTTAATTTTTTTATTCATTTGTTTTTATATACGCCCAATGGGCATTATATATGGGTACATAGAAAAATGTTTAATAAATTTACATATGAAAACATACATACACATGCATATGCATACATACACACACACATATGCATACACACATATACATATATGCATGTACATGTACATGTTGACAGTTTCTTCCTGGATGTTGGTCTTTAAATTTTTTAGGGTCCCTGAACGGTTTACATAAACATGGAGATTTCAAAAAACCCCATATAAAAAAATCACAAGGGACAAATCGGGAGAGCGGGCAGGCCACTTTAAGAATTGAGATGTGGCGCTCTGGGAAGTGTTCCCTCAAAACAGCCATCGACGCTCTTTCAGTGTGTGCCGTTGCACTGTCTTGTTTGAACCATGTGTCCCCTATGTCCAACTCATCTAGCCGTGGGAAAAAAAACAACCTGTAACATGGTTACATCTGCTTCTTCCTCTTCAGCCTTATTCTCTCCACTGCTGGATAAAGGCCTCTTCCAAACGTCTCCTTTTCTTCCTATCACCTGCTTTTATCATCCACGTTTTACCGGCAATAGGAGTAATGTTGTCAACCTATCTTTTCTGTGGCCTCCCGACACTTCTTTTGTTTGCCCATGGTCTTAACTTGAGTATTCTGGGTGTCCACCTGCTATTATTTTGCCTCGCCAAGTGTCCTGCCCACTGCCATTTCAATTTCGCTGATTCACATCACATGATTATATACCGGTCTTAATTTACTGTCACTGTTACTTCATTTCGGCAAACGCACGCTCCTCACTGCTTCAACACATGATGGCAACTAAGCTGTGTTGGGACAAAATAGCGCAAAATAGGACAGACTAGCGCTCTGCTACGACATCAACTGACTGAATGGTGCGCATTTAAAATAAGAATGTATTAGGCAACATCTGAAGACGAGTGATACTTAAAAGGAGAGGCGGTCTGACTGTCATACAAACGTATTCTCGTATTTTCTCCCCGTTTTATGGCACTAGAGCAGTGAAAAACCATTGCCGTGTCTCTGTTGTTTTGCTCTTTTGATCAATTGTTTCGTATGGGAGCTAAAACCATCCAAAAACTCAAAAAAGCACCCAGTTTTATCTAGCGTCTTTGGACGTACAATATACAAATATGATAAATAATTTTGAAAATGGGAAAATGTACGGGTTCATCCTGATACTCTTTCTTTAAAAACAACTACCAAATCAATTCAGTTTTGTGGTGCAGAAAACGAGCCAGCAAAACGTCAATTTATTCAATAAAATACCCAGACACCGCCTAGTCTGTTAATCAAATTTGGAATAACCAGCAATCGGTTTCACCGCTGTCGCAACATCTTAGTGCCTTTTGCACCAACATGTGTGGATAGGAAAATTATGATGACGATGTTAAGTTCCTGAAATAAATGATTCTAAATAGGCATTAAGTTGGGCCATAAATAGAAGGTGTCCATTCATGGCGTCTATAAATTGATATAATCTATCTTCAAAGTTGCAGGCAAGTTCTCCTAGTGTGGGGTGCCATAACTTTCTTAGGAAAGAGAAATAAGCCGAAGAAGAACAAGGTGTCCACAACACGTGAGCAAGGCTATTCTTTCTTCTCTAAATATATATATATATATAAAAGGCAGTATTTGTATGTGTTCTCGATAGACTGAACAATTACTGGACCGATTTACGTGCGGTTTTTAGCGAAACGTAGATTTTGCCATGAGCATATTTACAGCCCATAAAATCTTCAATTTATTTACTAGAAAAAAATTTGGAGCGTAAATGTTTTTTTCATCATTCACCAGGGCTACATTCACCGTAAAAAAAATGGAAAAATTGTTTTTTTTGTGTATACTAAAAAAATATTTTTTAATGTTTAACAACATTCGTTTTTACTAATCCTAATCAGATAATTTCTTTCGATTACTTAAATTTCAAATCATTTATTTATTTCTTTTGACTGGATTTTTATTAACACCAAAATTTTGTTATCTTTTTATTTTTTAAATCGCACTCTTGAATAAATTACACCCCCTGTTGGTAAGAAGAGCAGAGTTTGAAATTTGCAAAAATAATTATATATTTTAAAGTGAATTATTTAAAGTTTCCAACCATATAACCACCTAGGTACCAACTTAAATTTAATATTTGAAAATTAATTATATGAAGTTCTGGAATTAAATCATAAACAAGAACCTAGGTACCTACTTACCAATGAAAAATTATAAAATATTTTGTACGTTTATCCGAACGGTTTTTAATAAAGATTTTTGTCATGGTTGAGTGTCACAAGCTCACATTGAAAGTAGCAGACTTAAATTCAATTAATTTCACGATAAATGAAAATTTTAAAAGAGTAACTCGTTTATTGACAAAAAATGTTGTTTTTTGTTTGAGTGAAACCGATAGAAAGACACGAAACGGTTTATTGGGCCATGTACTACGGATACCTCTTGAGATCCTCAACCTACTTTACAAGGCATCATGTTCTCGACATCCTGAACGTTTGTTGGTAGCTCATATCAGAACTACGGGACGATAACCTGACTAGGGAGAACGTATAGAAGCTGGTAGCCGACAGAGATGAACTAGGGACTGGACATGAAAAGATGAAGATGATGGTTATTATTTATTTAACTTTTTGTACATAATGTTAATTGTGCATTGGCTTATTGCCAAATGGCAATTTCTTCCAACCAACCGATGGATTAAAAGTTTTATTTTTATAATTCAAATTACAAAACATATTCAATGGATAATAAAAACTGTTTGTATTTTAATCTATTTATTTATGTATACGCCCAATAGGCATATTCAAAAAATCAGGACTGGTATCTTTGTTAGCAGAACTAAGAATTTTGGGCAGAGGGGAATGAAAACCATAGTTAGTTCTATGGTTATCGGTATGAAAGAGTTAGTTTTGTCTGGGATTTCTAGTTGGAATATTACATTTTTTTTAGCTCAGTAGTTCAGGCGCATCAAAGAGTGAGTTGAGAATTTTAAATAAGAATAGAAGGTCGGATTTATTTCAACGGTCTTGAAGAGAAGATATATTTATGCTAGTTTTCAACTAATTTATAATGAAGTGTTACGAAGTGAATGCCGATTCAATTAAAAATATTAGTTTTTAACTCATTATACGTATATTTATACTTATGGAACGGCTGCAGACATTTTGTCCAATTCTTTACTATCTTATAAGTCCACAATATCAAGTTTATTTGTAGCTGCTCGTCAAACTATTATTGACGATTCAATTCCATAAATTTAAAAAAACTTACTTGTTTATCTTTATTACCTTATACTTGTTTTTTTTATTTTTTTACTATTATATCAAATTGCTTTGTAGTATTGGCAAATACGCATTTCATATATGCATATTTTTATTTCTTATTTTTTAGTGATAATATATGCTTGCTTGTTTATTAATTTAACTTAAATTTGTCTTTCTTGCTTACCGTAACACTTGATTTATTGTTTGCTTTACAGAATTTATACTGTTTTTTCTTGCACACCTATGTTATTATTGTTTTTTTTTTACTTTGTAAAGTTTTTTATCATATCCTTTCTAACTAATTTCACAATTTTTTTCTGTATATTCTGTGTTTATTATTTAGTATATTAGCATGTATTTCATTTTTATTTTTTTGTAAATGCCTTTTGGGCGTTAACGAACAAAATAAATAAAGAAATAAATATTGATATTAATCGCCTATCTTTCTTAAAAATCAATGTTAAATTTATTCAATATTTTTGATCATCATAATATGGAGACCAGATAACAGAAGATTACTCTAGGTGCGGGTAAACTAGGAAACAAAAGAGAGTTTTAAGGGTTTTGATATTTTTCAAGCAAGTTGCGCTTCTGTTAATATATGATATTTCTGTTAATATAAAGTATGTAATTATTGTAAATAAACTACCTAAAATCAATATTTATACTCAATGGGAAAAGGGATAAAGTGTAAAGAGGTGTGTTTTAGAGAGATTGAGGAAGAGAAAAGAGATGGTTCTTCAGACGAGATTTAAACAGAGATACTGTAGTAACATCTTTGATAGTGGACGAGAGATAATTTCACAGTCGAGCCACGTGGAGACTATATTAGTAAGAGAAAAAAGAGGTTTTTTTTTTCTTTTATTTAGGAAACATACAGTACAGTGACAAAGTTTTATATTTTACACAGTTAGACTTAAATCTAATGGACCAGCGAAGTTTCCATATTATAAAGCAATGATATGTAAGGTTATTAATTAAAGTTCAAAAAAGAGAAGGAAAAAAAAACATAAATTATAGTTGTATAAAAATTAAAATTAAAGTTAAAAAAAGAAAATTTGCAAAAGTAATTAAAAGTTAAGAATTAAAATAAATAATGAAAACATGCTCAGATGTAAAAATAAAATAAAATAATAATAGGATTATTTAAAAAGGAAAAACATAAATATACACATACATATAAAAAAGAATTGTGTATGGGTATTAAAAGGGTGTTTTGAGAACGTAGAGGTAAACTATGAATAAGTGTTGATGAAGGTATATTGGTGCGTTAGGACTATAAGGTACAATAAACAGAAGTGAGATGGAGTGATAGTCTCTCCACTGTTTTATTTGAAGTCATTTCAAATGCCTATGATAATGAGAAATGTGGTCATATTTCCTCAGACCAAAAATATAGCTTACTTGTCCAACTGTGAAACTGGCGTCGCTGGTTCGATTCCCGTAAGTAACAAGAAGAAATTCCAAGAAAGACATTTTCTCATTTGGATTGTGTGTTTTGGTGTATTTTTCATTACCTCCTTCCATATCCCCTATATTCTACCTGCCGACAAGCCTTAAAATAGAGGCTTAGCGGTTTATTCCTTTTTTTTTAAATGCATGTATTCTGAAGTCGTTCAAAATTATCGAGTTGTTCACAGCTTAAATCAGTCATGGGAATCCAGAATAGGTAATCCAAATCTTGTACGAGTGAGCATTTAGTCTTAATGGTTAATATATATTTTTTTAATTTAAATTTATCGTTTTCGGTAAGAGCAGGTATGAAGGTCATAAAAACGTAAATAAGATGTTGTTTCAAATGAAATATTACAGCCAAAATTATCTTCTTTTAAAAAAAAAGAGAAAAAATTTCTTTAAAAAAGGTTTCAACTTAAATATTTCAACAATTTTTTTTAAAGTTTTACCGAAGGCATAATTTTACGTAGAAATAAAAAAAAATGACACAAAAATGTATGTGATTTAAAATGCTTGTATTTCTTTTTAAAATCAAAAAAATAAATTTGGCTTTGGCCACTTTCATGTTCAATATATTATCTTAAAATTATTGCTCGCCTTTATTGAGATCCCAGAAACCTAATTTTAGTCTTAATTTGAAATGGCGTAATCTGCCGGTGTAAAAGTAATTATATTTTAGTTACATAAAACTTTTCAGTGTGTTTTTTAACAGAAACACCTTTGCAAAATATATTCATTTTATTTATTTTATGTTTTTTTATTATTGCGCAATTTAAAATAAACATTCTTTTTAAAATTTCAAAATCGTATGATTTCCTAAGTTTGCGTTCGTTTTACCAGACTACAGCCTTAATGATTCAAAAGATGGGGGTTCGCTTAGCGTGGACATACACTGCACCTTGGAGCATATTCAAACAGTTTTAAGTTAGAACATTACTTCCTTTTAGGCTCCTGAACCCGCGAAATAACGAGGTACGAACTATCATTACAAAGTACCGAGAACTTGTTCTCGGTGCGGACTTAATGGATATGGGAGAAATACTTTTGCAACTTAATGAGGAAGTTCAGTGCTACGGAAAATTGGATACGAAAAATGTTTTCTTACGCGCGGGAAAAATTAAAGCATTAAATTGTACGGCGAAGTATCTATAGTTGAAGAAAATATATTTAAAAAATCATAAACATGAACTGCTTTGAACTACATCACAAGTTTTTTTTTAAACTTTTAATTATTTTTTTTTATTATTAATAAAACATATAAAACAAAAATACATATTATGCTCCCAGGAGTTATGAGAAACTCATTTGGGAACGTACATATGAAAAAACAATTTTTGACAATACATAATATTATACAAATTAATACATCCGAAAAAAAAGAAAATATTATTGTATAAGAAACATAAAACACCATCTTATATAAACTACATAATTTATTCTTTGAATCAATATTTTTTTTTTTAAGTTTTATTAATATAATAAATTGATAACACACATAATCCCAAAAAGTTTTGGAGTTTTGTTTCTAATACGCGTTTCAATAACGATCTGCCAATAAGTATGTTTCTTAAAGATAAACACGCATCTAATGGTACCGACATAGCTAATCTTTTTGCAACGCATTTTTCTTCAGTATATGTTAATAATTCTTCCAATGTTAATTCCTTATTTAGCTATACTAATACTGTAGACCTGAATAATTGTGAAGTGTCAGCTGAGGATGTCAGAATCGCTCTAAGTAAACTTGGTAATGGTAAATGTATTGGTCCAGATGGTATTCCTGAAATACTACTATCAAATTGTAAATCTAGTCTTGCCAAGCCTCTGTCTTTACTGTTTAATATGTCTTTAACAACGAGTGTATTTCCTGATATTTGGAAAATTTCTATAATAAGACCGATATTCAAATCTGGTGATAAATCTAACGTAACTAACTATAGACCCATTTCAATGATATCTCCTGTACCTAAACTATTCGAATCAATTATTACAAAAAAAATAACACCTATATTTAAAAATGTGCTGATTGAGGAGCAGCATGGATTTAGGACAGCCAAATCAACGACGACCAATTTGCTTTCTTTTACTGATACTATTTTTACAGCGTTCGAGAATAATCTTCAAGCTGATGTACTGTATACAGACTTCTCCAAGGCCTTTGACAAAGTTGATCACAACATTTTATGTGCTAAACTTCGTGCTGTAGGCATTAGAGATCCCTTTTTATCGTTTTTAAAATCCTACCTCTCACATAGAAAACAAAGTGTAAAAATCAATAACTTCATATCAAATAGCTTCCTAGTAACTTCTGGTGTACCACAGGGTGCCCACTTGGCCCCTCTTCTATTTAATCTGTTTGTTAATGATGCTGCTAATGTTTTTTCTTTTACAAAATTCTGGCTTTTTGCTGACGATAACAAGATACTTAAGCTAATTAAAAATATTGATGACTGTGTCAGACTCCAAGAAGACATAAATGCATTTCATACTTGGTGCAAAACTAATAACATGGAACTTAACATCGATAAATGCAAAATTATTTCATACCATAAATGTAAACATCCTTTTATTTTTGATTATAAACTTAATGGCCAAGTTCTTTCGATTGTCACCTCTATAAGAGATCTTGGAGTGATCCTAGATAATAAACTAACTTTTCTGGAACACTTTGATAATATAGTAAACAGATCCTTAAAAATTTTAGGCTTTATTAATAGAACTACGTCTGATTTCCAAAGTATGCTTACACTTAAAACACTTTATTGCTCTTTAGTTCGCCCTATTCTTGAATATGCATCTGTAATCTGGTCCCCTCATTATGCTGTTCATATCAAGCGCCTTGAATCAGTTCAACATCGTTTTATAAGAAAAATTGCATGGAAGATGGGATTGGAAAGAGGAGACTATTCATATTCTGATATGGAGAGGTTTTTAAGCATATCAAGTCTTGAAAAACGCAGATGCATTGCAGATATAATCTGCATGTATAAAATTATGAACTGTCTCATTGATGCCCCTGAAATTTTGCAAAAGATTCTTTTTAACGTTCCCACCCGTAGACTAAGAAATAATGAAATGCTTTTCCTCGGTCACTACAGGACCAATTATGGTGCACAGTCGCCTTTGCCCAGAATGATCAGGCGGGTGAACGATCATCAAGATCTTGATTATTATGGTGTAAGGATGTCTTTCTTTACAAATCAGCTAAAGAATCTGTATAGTTAGCCTATGCTTTTTACTTAATCTAAAAAATCTATCATCTGTCTTTGCTGCTTATTTCTGTTCCTTATATTTTTTTATTCCTTTGTAAAAATTTCTTTTAATTGTAATGTTTATAATGGACTTTGTCCGTAAATAAATAAATAAATAAATAAATAAATAATTGTAACAGAGATGAAGAAAATTTTTTTTGTTTTTTTTTTTCAGTTTCAGTGCTGCAAAGCAGCGTTTATTTTATAATTTAAAAATACATGTAATAATTTGTTACCCACTAAGTCTAAAGACTTTTCGGTGGGACACATTGTTTTTTTATGACAGGTTTATATTACATTTATTTTATTTATATTTTACAGATTTATTTATAAACAGGCACTACAAAGTATAAAGAAGATATTTCTTCAGTTCTTTTTTTTTCATTTGAAGATTTTTTATGTTAATGATTTAAGAAGAGGTAATATAGAAGTCTAGGCATCTAAAAGGCTTATGACCTAAATATATAGAGATAATAAAGAAATAGTTCAATTAGATGAATCTCACTCTCATAAATAAAGGTTTCAGCTCTTTAACTTCACGAACATCAACAGATGAAAGAATCGAAGAAATTTAGATGTTCGAATATGGGCAGAATGGTGAATGTTACTCAATGTGTAAAGTGGCCACTTAAACTAGCCATTGATATGTCATAAGCCCTGCAGATGCCTAGACTTATTGTAGCCGACGTCATAGTCCTTTAGTTTATTATTGTATGTTAGTATAAATGTTTCAATTATTATTTTACTTGTATTTAATATATAACCTAGTATGTATGAGTCTGCGAGGCTAAATTCCGTGTCTAACCGGCCGCTGCCGTATAAAGGACGAATTGAGCGGAGCGTGTCAAGCTAGCGGCCCTTTCACGTCCGCTCTAGTCGGCGCTCGATTGTGCAATGGAGGGACGGAGGCGGGGGTCGGGGCTTATACGTTGGCTAGGGGGCGCCTATTTACGTTGGCCGCTCGGGAGAATACTTGACAAGAGTGGGGGGCCGGCACCATTCCCATACCTAAGTTAACCGTAGGGTCAGATTTTGTAATCTTGTATAAATATGTGCACATGTGAGAAATAAAGACATCGATCGAAAACAGTAAACACTCTCTTTTAACTCTACTCTGCCCGATTACTTCGCCACTTCGTCTTCAGATCTTCACTGCATCTTTCCTGGACTCAGCCGAATCCAGAAGCGGATTTACAACCTGCTAGCCGCCACTGTCAGCCGACAGTATTTGGAATAAATATTCATACCTACGGGCTACTGATACCTATCGCAGCTCGCAGTAGAATACCAGCGCCTTGCCGAGATTTTTACAGTCTCACAATTCTTTATACGAGGCGGAAACGCGTCTCGTACAAAGTGGTCCTTCGAGCCGGATCTTCTACTGAATATCACAGCCGCCCAAGATGACTCCTGTATTGAGATCGGGGAAGAACGCCGCCGAACGGGTGGACCCCGCCATATCTGAAAGAGAATCATCCGACGACGATGCTTCTGACAACGCTTCTCAAGCATCAGCCAACACCATCAGATTCTTGAAGGCACAGAACAAGGAGCTTCGCACCCAACTGAAGCGCCAGAGTAGAAGAGAGAGCCGCCCACAGCCGTTGGACGGAGAACAGGGACCATCTACACTCCCGCCATTGGAAGGATCTGAGGAGAGCGCTGCTGGACTCACAGAGACGTGGGTCAACCGCTCCGCAGATCCCATGGCGCAGATGGCCACCGCTATTGCTGAGATGGCCTCAGCAATAAGAACCTCGTCGATAGGGAGCCCCAGGCCGCCTAACGTGGAAGACGACAGCAGAGTTGGGGCCATGATGGCCCGACAGTCCAGCGCCAAGGACCTGCCCGTCTACACAGGAGAGCCGCTGGAGTGGCCCACCTTTAGCTCTCAGTATCATCAATCGACTGAGATGTGCCGCCTATCAGAGCCGGAGAACCTCCTACGTCTGCAGCGCGCCCTGAGGGGGCGAGCGAGAGAGGCGGTCTCAGCGCTACTCGTAGAGCCGCGCAACGTCGGACAAATCATCCGAACTTTGGAGCTGCGCTTTGGCCAAAAAGAAGTCATCGTCGCAGCCATGCTGGATAGAGTAAGGAGACTCCAATGTCTTCAGGGTACTGGTTCGACGGAGTCACTGATCGAGCTATCTGGTGCCATCAGCAACGTGATCGCCACTCTGGAAGGCTTCGGTGGTGAATATCTTACTACCCCGCAGTTACTAAGCGAGCTAGTAGCGAAACTACCGCTATGTATGCGTACATCGTGGTGGGGGGCCAGACGAGGTGATAATAACAGAGCCACTGTTAAAGATTTTTCTGTCTGGCTAGAAGAAATATCGAGCGCCGCAATGTTGTGCGGAGGTATCGAACCGAACATTTATAGTGGAAAAGGCAATCGAAAACGCGAGTTAGTAAATACCGCGGTAGTGCCTCAAATACCTACAGGTGAGAAGAACAAGTGTGCATTGTGTAATCGATCTCACCCTATTCAGTCGTGCCGGGACTATTTAAAGTTATCAGTGGCCGAGCGATGGCAAATAGTTAAAAGTAAAAACTTATGCTTTTCGTGCTTAGGGGAATCGCATAGGGTTACGCAATGTAAACATTCGCGTGAGTGCAGCGTTGATAGGTGCCGTTCATTGCACCATAAAACGCTTCACGAATCTAACCGCGGAGAAGTGCGCGAATATCGACCTACCGCCGAGGTCGGAGCCTCGAGCTCATCGTTTTCGCGACAAAACAATTCCTTGAACGGAAATCAATCCGCAAGGAGAGAATCAAGTGAGAATTTAGTGAGTGAAAGTGAAAACCGCTATGACAATGAAAACTCACGAAATAGAACAGTTGTGAACACGTGGTCAACGAACGGACCGATTCTTTTAAAATTATTACCGGTGGAAATAAGTGGACCAGCGGGAACAGTGACTTCGTACGCCTTGTTGGATGAAGGGTCTACAATCACCCTCATCGACAGTGAAGTGGCGGACCGTGCAGGTGCGTCAGGGAAAATACGAGGACTAAAAATTCACGGGGCCGGTGGCATGAATGTGACGGATGAGTCATCACGTCGCATAACAGTAAATATCCGCGGCAATAACAGTGAAATATACAAAATGCGAGCTAACACGATGCAATATTTAAATTTACCGCCTCAAGCCGTAATGGACGCCGGACAAATTAAAACAGTGCGCCCGCAAATTTTAATTGGCCAAGATAATGCTTCCTTGATTGTAACGAGGGAAGCAAGGAAAAGTGGGAGATATATTATCTCCGTTACTGCATTAGGAGAGGCAATTCACGGCGGTACAAATACAATGCCGTTTCAAACAATCGCCGCAATACAAGACAACGCCCGATTAGAAAATCTTGTGAAGAAAAATTATGCCGTTGACTCGTTAGGTATTTTGCCGAAAATTAGAATATCTTGCAGTGAAAAAAGAGCAATTGATATTCTTCAAAACACTACTCGACCTCTGATATCGGGACAATGGGAAACAGGACTTTTGTGGAAAGATGACGTCATAAGCCTCCCAAATAATCGGCAAACGGCGCTACGAAGACTAGAACTAATTGAAAAGAAATTTCGCAAAAACGAGTCTTTAGCTATCGCGTACAAATCAAAAATAAATGAGTATATCAGAAAAGGATATGCTCGAGAGCTCACATGCATTGAGAAAAATACATTGACGAATAGAACGTACTACCTACCGCACTTCGCAGTTAGTCATGTGAATAAACCCGGAAAGCTACGTATTGTCTTCGATGCCGCAAGTAAATATCGCGGTGTTTCGTTGAACGATTGCTTACTAAGTGGACCAGATATGCTAACTTCACTTCTAGGGAACGTGATACGATTTCGAGAGGGAAAGATCGCCCTCGCGGCGGATATAAAAGAAATGTTTCTGAGAATCCGAATACGCGACGAAGATCAACAGTCACAAAGATTTCTTTGGCGTGATAATGAAGACGAACATATCCGCGAGATGGTCATGAGCTCAATGACGTTCGGAGCTACATGCTCACCGAGCAGCGCTCAGTTTGTTAAAAATAAAATAGCGGAGGAACAATCACTTGGAATGATGAAAGCAAAAATGGCCATTTTAAATAATTTTTATGTAGACGATTTTCTAATAGGAATCGACTCGGTAAAAGAAAGCATTCAATTGCGAAGCGATATTACCACAGTGCTCGGACGAGGTGGTTTTGAGTTAACAAATTGGGCCTCAAATAATCCAGAGGTAGTACGAGCAATACCGGAAAATCTGCGTGCGAATACATCTATAAATATAATAAGTGGACAAGATGTAACCGAAAGAGTGCTCGGGATAAAGTGGAATCCAGTTAGTGACAATTTTTTGTTTAAATTCAAAGAAACTCCAGCGGTGTCCGAACTCTATATACCTACCAAGCGCGAAATTCTTAGTGAAGTAATGAGCATTTTTGATCCCCTTGGATTCATTGGGTGTTTAACAATCCGACCTCGTATCTTACTACAAGAGGTATGGCGTTCGAAAACTAATTGGGACACTGAAGTAGATGGAAAATACGCGGTAAAGTGGCATAAATGGTTGAAAATCTTACAAGAAACAAATTGCGCGATTCCGAGGCAATGCACAAGCTATAAAGAAGCACCGGTAGAATTACATGTGTTTTGTGACGCTTCGGAGCAAGCAAGCTGTGCGGTGGCATATTTCGTCGAAAGGACAATGGACAAAAGTTTAATCACATTCATAGGCAGTAAATGCAAGGTGAGCCCATTGCGTGCCTTATCGATACCGCGGCTCGAACTGCAAGCCGCTCTTATAGCAGCGCGCCTAGCGGCTACTATTAAAAAGGAATGTGATAGCCGTATTATAAAAACTATTTACTGGACGGACTCGACAACTGTCTTAATTTGGGTACAGAGCGATGCGCGAACATACTCACCATTTGTCGCACACAGATTGGGTGAGATAGACGAACTTACTAACGCAACGGAATGGAGATGGGTGCCCACAAAGCAGAATCCAGCTGATTTAGGTACCCGAGATGGAGAGATACCTGACCTTACGATGAAAGGAATGTGGTTTGGAGGTCCTGAATTCCTCAAATATTCTGAAGATATGTGGCCACCTGTCAAAGGTTTAAATACAAATCGAAACCTGGCTAACACAGAGTTGCGGACCGAAATAATATGTTTGAACAGTGCAATAATGCTGAATGCTCTCCCGGATCAGAACAGGTTTTCGTCGTGGCAACGTTTAATTAGAACTACGGCGTGGATTTTTCGATTCGTCAACAGGTGTCGCAAAAGAGAGCGAATCATTAGCGCTACACTAACTGCTCAAGAAATATCAGCATCGGAACTTACATGGATTAAGATTGCGCAATTCGATAGCTACAACAAAGAGATAGAAATCCTTTCACGGGGGGAGTCTCTCCCGAAAGCCAGTAAAATTTCATGTCTAAATCCATACCTGGATAAGGATAATGTTTTAAAAATGGGTACTAGATTAATGGCAACAGACAACATGGCCGCCGAAATAAAGTCGCCTATAATTTTAGACGGAACTCATGCTTATACACGCCTGCTTGTAAGAAATTTCCACGAAAAAGCTAATCACGCAAGTACAGAGAGGACGATGAGTGATCTAAGGCAGCGTTTCTTCATCACAAAATTAAGATCAAATATTCGACAAATAATACACCGTTGCCAATTTTGTCGAAACGAAAGGAGTCATCCGATTGCGCCATTAATGGGACAGTTACCGGCAGCACGCCTAGATCATCACGTTCGTCCGTTTACACACTGCGGAGTCGATATGTTTGGACCTTTATATGTAACTGTTGGGCGACATAAAGAAAAGCGCTACGGGGCTTTATTTACATGTATGACGACACGTGCGATTCATATCGAAATAACTCACTCTTTAAGTGCGGACGCGACCATCCAAGCTCTTCGAAGGATGGCCGCGCGACGCGGACACCCTAACACGATGTATTCCGATAACGGAACGAACTTCAAAGGAGCGGATAAAGAAATATCGGAAGCAGTACGACAACTCGCAGACAATCCTGAGCTTCAGAATGCAGCCACCGTGCGGGGAATTCGATGGAAATTCAACTCTCCGGCAAGCCCATTTATGGGTGGTAGCTGGGAGAGGTTGATCCGAAGTGCAAAGCGCGCGTTAATGGCAATATTAAAAGAACAGGCCCCAAAAGAGGAAGTTTTATTGACAGCCATTGCAGAGGCAGAGTTTACTGTGAATACAAGACCTCTGACTCACCTGTCACTCGACGCGAGAGACGCTCCACCACTAACACCTATGCATTTCTTGATAGGTGATGACGGTAGCCAACCTCGCTTAGCGGATTACAGAGACACGCCCCCAGAAGTGTGCCTTAAAAAACAATGGCGAATCGCCCAAAGAATGGCCGATCAATTTTGGAAAAGATGGCTTCGTGAATACCTACCAACCCTCGCCCAAAGACAAAAATGGAGGGAGATTACAAAACCGCTAGAAGTAGGAGATGTAGTGATAATCACGGACCCAGCTCTACCTCGGAACGAGTGGCCACGTGGGATAATTATCGAGGTCAACCCGGGACGAGATGGTATCATCAGAACCGCAAGGGTCAAGACAGCGAAAGGCGAATTCACGCGACCAACGGCCAAACTCGCAGTACTTAATGTAAAACAAAATGACGTCTGATTACTAAGGAGTGTCTCTCGACAGGGGGGAGTGTAGCCGACGTCATAGTCCTTTAGTTTATTATTGTATGTTAGTATAAATGTTTCAATTATTATTTTACTTGTATTTAATATATAACCTAGTATGTATGAGTCTGCGAGGCTAAATTCCGTGTCTAACCGGCCGCTGCCGTATAAAGGACGAATTGAGCGGAGCGTGTCAAGCTAGCGGCCCTTTCACGTCCGCTCTAGTCGGCGCTCGATTGTGCAATGGAGGGACGGAGGCGGGGGTCGGGGCTTATACGTTGGCTAGGGGGCGCCTATTTACGTTGGCCGCTCGGGAGAATACTTGACAAGAGTGGGGGGCCGGCACCATTCCCATACCTAAGTTAACCGTAGGGTCAGATTTTGTAATCTTGTATAAATATGTGCACATGTGAGAAATAAAGACATCGATCGAAAACAGTAAACACTCTCTTTTAACTCTACTCTGCCCGATTACTTCGCCACTTCGTCTTCAGATCTTCACTGCATCTTTCCTGGACTCAGCCGAATCCAGAAGCGGATTTACAACCTGCTAGCCGCCACTGTCAGCCGACAGTATTTGGAATAAATATTCATACCTACGGGCTACTGATACCTATCGCAGCTCGCAGTAGAATACCAGCGCCTTGCCGAGATTTTTACAGTCTCACAATTCTTTATACGAGGCGGAAACGCGTCTCGTACACTTATATATACATCATTCCTTTTCCGCACCTAATGGTGCATAGGGCCACTGCATTAGTACACCAACCACAGTGTATCTTGATAATTTTTGGTACATTTGTAAGGTGAGCAGTCTTACGCTTCAGGTACCAGTATATGGACTGTGAAATATTCTAGTGTAAAAAAACCTTTCAAATAATCGAACATGCATGGTAGGCAAATACGCTGACCATTACACCACGAGGCCAACTTCTATATTACCTTCTTTTAAATGCTCTTCATCTCTGTTGTAATATGTAAATATAAACAGCTCCTTAGGAAGTTGAATCCAGTGGTTGTCTACAAACATTTAAACAAACTCAAAATATTGTTGATGCATTATTGTATTTTTGTACCAGCAAAGCCGAAGCTTGTCTGCGGGTTACAATACATTTTTTTTAAATATAACTAATAAAAGGTAAGTACACAGTTTAATAATAAATTAAGAATAAAATATTTTTATGTGCACACTTAAGTTACACTTGCTGTTTTTAATAAGTCTTCGATTATTTTTTTTAATGAATTTAGGTTTTTTTTCTCACGCTTTTCAACTGGTATTAAATTCAATAGTTTTGGTACTACACTCCCCATTGTTCTATCTCCATAGTAGTTCTTCTGTCGTGGCACCGTTAGCTGCTGTGCCGATACTTGTCGGGCCACGATCTGGTGGGTTACTTTGGATGTAAAACTGCAATCGAGGAAATGATCTGTCACTATCTTATACTGACACTGTTTGTTTATTGGCAAAACGTTAACATGGTCAAATAATATTTTATTATTGTCTCTTGCCTCAATCTTTATTTTTACCCTGGAACACAACTGCATATTCTCGTTCATTAAGATATAAACTGAACCACATATGTGCCTGATCACGGATGCCATAAGTTTTTCCAGACGTTCAAGCAAAATGTTATGGTCTACAGTATCAAATGCAGCACTCATGTCCAAAAGAGCCAACAACACTAGATTACCAGAGTCTACCGCCGATATAATGTCAGACAGCACTCTTATCACTCCTGTCTCCGTAGAATGAAAACGTCGGTATGCCGATTGCCTTACGGAAAATAATGAATTCTGCTCGATATAATTAACGAGTCTATGAGAAACTATTTTTTCTAATATTTTTGATACGATGGGAAGATTTGAAATAGGGCGAAACTTGGAAAGATCTTCCACATGTAATTGTGAACCTTTTAAAATTGGAGTTAAGCATTTTTACTTTTACACCACGGTGGTCACCAATATATTTTATTTTTTATAGGGATACGATGAATAAATTTTGACTACAAATAAATCGAACTAATGTAGATAGTCTGTTTTTTTTTTTTTTTTCTTTATTTTTTAAAAGTATTTACAAAACAGTCTCAAATTAAAGTTCTGCTGAGTTGCATACATACAACTCGTAAGCAGGTTCTTATAAATTGCATAGATTATTCACACTTAACCTACATCAACAATAATTTTATTTGAAAAACATTACACATTACACAATCAAAAATTAAAAACTATCACTAATACAAAAAACTTTTTTCTAATAACCATAGTTTGAGCAAACGTCTCACTTCTGTATTTAACTCAATGCTTTTAATATTCTTTGGTAACATGTTAAATATTTGGGTAACAGCTAGCCCTTCCATACTAGTAAACCTGGTGGTGTAATCATGTACCAACTTGTGTTTATACTCGGAGTGCGACGCTTGCTGACAAATTAATTTGTACCAA
Organism: Micrasema longulum; assembly: GCF_059751315.1. Lineage (NCBI taxonomy): Eukaryota > Metazoa > Arthropoda > Insecta > Trichoptera > Brachycentridae > Micrasema > Micrasema longulum. The sequence continues at coordinate 95,253 of NW_028279758.1, forward strand.
AGTAGAGCCCTAACAGATAATTTATTTACATATTTAAGCATCAATGATATTGAAATATTGTGTATCTGGCGGTATACATCTTTATGTAGTAGCAATTCGATCATAGAATTTTGCAAAGTTTTAATAAAATTAATATTAGTTTCACTTGATAAACCACAGGAAGTTATAGCGTATCGTATAATTGATTCAAAGAGAGATAAATAAATAATTCGTAAAGTTGTTTTTATTACCTAAAAATATGCTATTTCTTATTGCGCAGTGATATAATCCTAACACATATAGTGAAATCACAAAATAACAGAGCAGCTTTTATAACGTTTCGGTCCATAACCGGGGCCACTAACCCTCCTAATCACACCCTCAAAAGAAAATCCTTCTCAAACTGGGTATTTGAACCCGGCGAGGATTAATTAAAATTCAGGGATATGAACCTATCCGTAATATTATTTTAATCCGCGTTTTATTGCAGAATTAACAGAATAACAGAGAGTACGGTTTTTCAATTTTTGTTTTATATTTTTAGTTAGCTGCATTTTATAAGATACTCGCGGACCCGACAGACGTTGTCCTGTCCGAACGTTGGTTTGCCTGCTATCATCTTGGAAAAATACTTTTCATCTAGGTACTTGTTTGTGATTAAATTCCAAAACTAAAAATCACCTCTCATTCTCACCAACTGAAGGGTGTACTTATATAGGAAAACGATTTAAATTAATATTTCGAATTTAATATTATTTTAGTATTAACAAAAATCCAGTTAAAATAATAATTGGGTAGAAATTATAAGAAATTTAAGGAAACATTCAGAAACAAACATTTTTTATACACAAAAAAAAACATCTTTCCATTTTTTTGCAAATGCATTCTCCTCGAATGCAACCCTGGTAGATCGATGAATAAAACGTTCATTCTCCTAACTTTTATTTTACATATTCAATTGAAGATTTTAATATCTACGAACAAGCACAGCGCAAAGATCTATATTTCTCTAAAAACCGCACGTAAATCGATTAAGCCGTTTAGGAGGAGTACGGTGACATCTTACGTACAGAGGAATTATATATACATAAATTCTCTCAGACTTTGTACGGAATGAAGCAATAGGAGATCGGACGCAAGAATCTTTTTTTTAAGAACTGTTTTTTCTTTTTTTTCCAAATTTACATGTTTTAATTAGAGTTAATGATTTTGTGAACGAATATCATTGTAATTAATGTTAGTAAATATTTGTATTCAACCACTTACCGACTTTTTATGTCTTACGGTTTCGAGACGTACCCGTCTCTTCGTCGGGACACTCACTACACTAACATGCAAATAATAAAATACACTCACCTTTACCATCACCTTAGTATACAAAGTATTTCAAGTTATTTCAATTTTTTTAAACAATGGAATGATGAAAATTGTTTAAAAGAATACGCAAATGAATTTTTGAAATCCTACATGCAAAACAACAAACCGAATATCACGTCGTTTTGCTGTAGGAGCAGGTAGAGAGAATAGAACGCCAAATTACTTTGTTTTTGCCTACGACCTTGATTTCTTAATATCCATACATCTTTTCTTACGCGCACGCTAATTTGTTTATCTGTAAAACATGTTTATCTTCAAGTATTTATTAGATTTGGTCAAACCACTCGGTCTTCTTAAATTTTCGCATCCATTATCATTTTAATATATTTTATGACGTCTACTGGACAAAAAAAAGTATCCATAACTGTTAATGGAAGCTTTGAATTTTACTTTACAGCATTGCCACATCCGACTAGTTATAAAAACTAAAAAGTTAAATATACATGTTCCACTTAGAAAACAATTAGGTTATTTGTTTCTTAAAAATAAAACTACAATTCAAGAATATTTTTGGAAAAAAAAACCGCCATAGCTTTTTCATTGTAATTGTGGCAACACTTTAAACGTCACACGTGACGTCGCGCGCTAGGTCCGAGCGACGGACAGGGGAGAAGTGTTTTGGCTGTGTTCGGTGACCACGCTTTCGAGACAAAAACTTGATTTAATTTTAATTGTTACGATTTCATACTTTTTTTAACTGCTTTATTTTACGTTTTACAAATTAGATTCCTTTAGTTATTTTCAAGTATTTCCATTCTCTATTATATTAAGTTTAGTTTATAAATTGTATATTTTGTATTAATAAAAGATAAAAAAACTGTAAGTACAATCTTTTACTCCATCTGTGCATTACACATACCATGTTTGTCTGAAGATTTATCCAAAACGAGCGTGAAGTAAAAAACGTTCTCACGAGACGATTTTTACGGAACGATATCAACGCGGATAAATATTTAGCAATTTATGTGGAACCTAATAGGCAGTCGACATAATCCGACGTTTAGTAGATAACAAACACGACATGATAATTATCTTAGAGTAATAATACGCCACCGGCTAATAGAGTCGCCTTTATGGACAAAAACCGTCCTATGATTATCAACTATGAAGATAGCTACGGTTTACAAAAATTCAACGGATTTATGTAATCATGTCAAAAATGGATAAGAAAATGGATATCAACAGACTTTCACACGTGGTATAAAACAACATGCCTGACGGTATTCACCAAACTGGAAGATCTTCAAAGAGGTGGCGAGACAGTTGAAGTTATGTATTCCAGGAGACCTCTTTGTGACAAACAGATCTACGACAATATAAAGAAGAAGCATAGAACAAAAACGTAACAAGTTTTTGGTTTTTAAGTTTTGTCTTAGGTTTCTGGTTGGGATATTTAATTTTATTGAGCTCAGTAGTTTAGGCGCATAAAAAAGTGAGTTGAAAATTTTAAATAGGACTATAAGGTCGAATTTATTTCGACGGTCTTATAGTGAAGATATATTCAAGGTAGTTTCTAACTCATTATATGTATATAGGTCTCTGGACAAGCCTAACCTCCAGCCTATCTTTCTCAAAAGCCAATGTTGAACTGATTCAATATTCTTGATGTGAACATCATAATATGGAGACCAGATAACAGAGGAATACTCTAGGTGCGGGCGAACTAGGAAACAGAAGAGAGTTCAAGGGTTTTGGTATTTTTTTAAGTCAGCTGTGCTTCTGTTAATAAATCCAAGAAGTTTTAAGGATTTATTGATAACATGCACATACGTTCAAAATGGACTTCGTCCATCAATGAATTAAAATTAAATAAAATGTATTTTGGATTCGGTTTGATAAACACGGCTGTCTACTCGCGTGGTGTTGTAGTCGGAATGAGAAATTCATTTTAAATCTTGCAAAGAAATAAATGAAAACATGGTTTATTATTTTTTATCAAAGGAATTTTTGTTCAGTCGACTGTTTTAAATCGGTTTATTGTTCGGATGGAAAAAAAGAAAAACGATCGTGACGTACTTATTTTATGTGAATCTAATGCCTCGGTAGTCTGAAAGATAACAGCAGAGTTAAAATGCTTTTTATTATTAATCCTACAGTATATTTTTATATTTTTTTTATCTGCGTAATTTTATTTCCTTTTTATTATTTTATGTTAAATCATGTGTGATTATGATGTAACATGAGTTTCATAGGATACAATACTTAATATATCGCTCTAATTTTTTTAAAGGATGAATTTGTATTTTTTGTAATCTTCAAATTCACATTTTCACATCGGATTTCCAATGTAAAATTTGTAAAAAATATGCTAAATTTAAATACCAAAAATATTTATCCTTACTGTGCGTCATCTTTAACAATAATTGGGAAATATTATATACTACGAATACCGATAAAAACATATTTATTTATTTTTAAGAAATAAACAGTCAACAATGATATAGTAACATTAAAAAAAAATACAGTTTAAAGACAGACCAGCAAAGTTTTTAAATAAGAATCATACATTTTATTAAATTGCGTTACAACAAAAGGGTGTGGTTATGTGTATTTATATGAGAGTAATTATAGATGTGTGTTTATGTGTATTATACCCGTATGCAGAGACAAACTTTAAGGCGAGGAAAGTACATTCTATTGTCTTCACCTTCGGGTTATTCTCTGCATTTAAAATTAGAATGTACTTTCCTCACCTTAAGTTTTGTCTCTGCATATTATTCTCTGCATTTAAAATTAGAATGTACTTTCCTCACCTTAAGTTTTTTCTCTGCATACGAGTATTAGTGTAGGAGTAGGTGTTCAGGTGTGTGTAGGTGTGACCATCATTAGAAAGTAAGTGGGATCGTATCGCAGCCAGAAATAATGAGTCTTAATTTATTTTTAAATAAATTAAGGGGCATGTAAAATATATCTATAGATAAAAAAGCATTATAGTTAGAGCAAGAATAATTTAGAATAATTAATTTGTATTTTCAAAATCAATATTGTGGAAAAATGCTTTCATACACAAATGTGAAAAATAAATTCAATAAAAATACATTTGTAGAAAAACGCGAAGTGTTTGGCCTTGGTTGTTGTGACGTCAAGATTTGTGATATTGTTCTTCACAAATTTCTATGGGGACGAACAAATGAAAATGAATCGTGACGTATTACGGACGTGGCCAATGGAATGACAGTTTTTGTGGGAATTCAAAGTTACAAATTTTAAAATATTTTTTATGTTATTAATAACTAGCAAAAATTTTTTTTTTTACTGGACAGTATTTAATAGATTTTTATTACTTTAAAAATATAAAAAAAAAACAAAACGTTGTATTTCCCTGATATCTTGTTATTAACTCAGTTACTTTTATAATTCAACTTTCATGGTGAATTGTTTGTCGCAGGAGGCAAAACTAGAAGTTTCTAATGGAGTTCTGGTGACAACCCTTATGTACAGGAACGAAGTATGGAATTGAAAAAACAATTATGGAAGTAAACTGAATGCTGTCGAAATGCGGTCTCTCAGGCGAATGTGTTGTATAACGACGGAGCACAAATGTCCAGATCTGTGAATTATGTAAAGCTGAGATTAGCAGTATCAAAAAAATTCTCAAAGGAGCGAAGGTTGGTTTAGGCATGCAGAACGAAAAACGGCCCTATAGACGCAAAAAACGAGGAAGACTGAGAAATACATGGGACGACCAAATCCCACAAATACTTGAAGACGAAGATGTAATAAATCGGAATAATCAACATGCATCTTTATTTATTTCATTTATTTTTTTCTCGCTAACAATAATAAATATATATGAACCATAATATACAAAGTAATAAATACAGAATAAAACAGGGGTATACATGATTAAATGGCGGACTCATTGGCACTAGCAGTTTCTAACAGTTTTACGAAAAACAAGTAAAAAAAATAGAATATTAATAAAAAAATATTTTAAAACGTAAAAAAAACAAATAAATAAAAAGTTAAGAAAATAAAAATAGTAATATTATTATATAAGATTGGTAACCCGTGCAGAGGACACTATTAACAACATATTTTTTTATGATAGAGAATATACAAATGAGACGAGAGAAATGACAAAATGTTAAGACAGTTTTAAACACTACGTATTTATGTTTATATTCAATTTCTGTGTACCCATATTATTTATATTAAAATACTCACAATAAAAAAACAAAAACATAACATAAACTACGATGGTGAATGGTAGTTATATTTATTTATTCATGCATTTCATAATATATAAAGTTTATTGTTCACTTTGCCCAGCTGTATGAAACAGTACTTATGATTTTCTTCTTGTATTTCTGTAGAATGTTTTATTATTTAAACTTTCTACTGAATATGCTGTATAATTTTAAGATAATTTTTTTAAATATAATTCTTATAAAATTTTAAGGTTTAATTTTTTTTTTTAAATCTTGAGTATAGGAAAATTTATGTTATTAAAAAAAAAATATTAAGCCAAATATGTAAGTATTATAATTTTTTTTAAAAGGCAGATTTGCCGTTTATGTTAATAAAATAAAATAAACTATACTTTTGTAAAGCAGGTGATTCAATATTGATTTAGACTAATGAGACAATCCATTTTATTTCTACCCACCTCCGCCATCCATTTTTTATAGCGTTTTTAAACATTTTCTCTTTTCTAATTTTGTTAATGGACAGTGAAAGTAGGTTATATATTTTAACTGCACAATACTAAAAATTTCTTTTTCTGAAAGTAGTATTTGTTATAGTTATTTTTATGTCGAGGATCAATGTATGAATGTAGAGAAAGCGAAGCCTGTATGCAAAGTATAAAAACAAATTTAAAAATAAAAATAACTGCACATATAAATAGTGTAGCGAGAGATTTAAAAAAAAATGTCAATCAAAAAACGTAGTACTAAATATAATTGGTACACATATTATTTATATTTTTATGTATTTCCTTGCTTTATATTTGTTTTTTGTTATATATTATACTATATTATTTATGTAACATGTATTCTTGGCACATATATATACTTTAGATTTGTATAATAGGTGAATATTTTTAATTTCTTAGATTAGCTAGGCGTTTAAGTAGTTTTAGTTTTTTTTTGTTGTTGTTTTATTGTTTTTAGACGACTTATGCTCTAAAAGATAAAAAATCTCCATCTTAGAGAAGGCTGAGTCATGTTAGATGGAAACTATCATAAACAGAAAACACTTCGTTTTCATTTTATATTTATTTGTTTTATAAAGATTTTCTCTTATTTTATTTATTTATTTTATTTTATTTTATTAGGTAATTTAACAAAGATACATACTAGAAAACAAACAATTTAAAAGCATTCGTCGAAATAATTTAACATGCATATATATCTTCAATTATAGAATTACACAAAATAGATTTATACGTTAAGTTGTAATACATATTTTTTTAATTTTTGTTTATACAGGATACAATGCAATAAAAAATAAGTTGTACTTATTGAATAAGATTTATTCCTAAGAGATTATTCGCAAAAGCTTATCATGAAAAGAGTATCATGAAAAATGACAACTTTATTGTTTCGGCAGTATATATTATATTCCCGACACATGCGGGCCATGGGTGTGTGGTATGTAGCATTATTTGAAAACAAAGGCAGTTTAAATATTTTCCGATGTCTTAGTGTTCTTAATCCCGCATTTATTTGTATTTTATTTAGGAGGTTAGTATCTACTTTGTAGTTTAATATTTTATACAGAAATTTTATATCGAAAACAACGCGTGCGTTTTATCAGAAAATTAAAATGAAAAAGAGTTAGAAGTTGCTGGTAATTTGAATTTGAACGTGGGTTAGAAATTTGGAACTTATACAAAAGGTACTTTAAGAACTTTTTTTTAACAGATTCTATTCTATTCTATTCTCTTATCAAATATGTATACTAATTTTATGCAATAAATTTATATGAAAAAAAAGACAGGGTGATATGGTATTTTTTATGCTGTTTATAGTGAAAAATGTTTTATTTAGATATTTCGTTTTGAAAATTCATTCGTGGTTCTTTTCAGCGTAACCACATTCTATTTCTTTAAATATCGTATGTCATATTCTTATCGGATACAGATTCGAGTGAGCACCAATAGAAGAGGGATGTACCATTAACTTCTAAGAAAGGCACTAAATACCCCGGGAGTGCGTTGCGCGAAACAGAGGGTGCTTTACCCATTTTTTATTCGAAAATTTATGGTAAACTCCCATTCATACGGTAAATAGAGTTTCAATACACGCCAAGCATACGAAACAAAAAAAAAAAAACCGCTATTCTTAAATTTCGATAAATTGATATCCACCTATTTTATTTTCTTTTGGAAAGTAAAATAGGTGGTTAATTCTGAGATAGTGACGCATAAGTCTTTTTTACCGTTAATACTATATTCTAAGCAGAGTTAAGTTAGGCATAAAATGACAAAGTAAAAATAATATGAAACTATCAGGCAAAGCCGACTGTTACATCCTAGAAAACTCGACCCATCGGGCCCCATATTATTGGCCCTGTTGAACTCGATTTATCGACCCACTGGGCCTCAAAATTTGTTATTGCTATAACTCTGTATTTTTTATTATTCTGATGATGAATATTAAGATGGCTCCTGCAATGGTAGCCGAAACGTCGGAACAAATCAAACATACAGGGGATTACCAAAAAAGATACATATTGAGTGACCGTAAACACCTTCACAGCTATTTTTTTTATTTTTTTTTATTTGGAAATTTATTTATTAACCCTTACGGATTACATTATATTACATTCATTTAAAAAAAAAAAAAAATTTTTTTATTCATATTCTGTTGTTCTAAATAATATTTTTTACATCTTTTGAAAAGTTTGTCTGAAAAGAGTATTTTGTTTAGTTTTGTCTGGTTGTTTATTGTATAATTTCAGACCCTGGTTTATTAGTCTTGATTGTCCTTGTCTTGTTTTAGAAAGTTGTTTATGATATTTTTCTGATATTCTCAAATTATGTATGTTGACTACAATTTTTTACAAGTTTTGGTTCTTCATCTACAATTACATTAGTGGCTAATTTATGGATACATTTTAGTGATTCTACTTGAAAGAGTTCAATTATATTGAATTGCTTAATTGGTTTAAAAAGTTCTCTAGTTGCAGTTAAATAAGTTGTTGTAGAATAGTTTTTGTTGTTCGGAGTAATCTAAATGTTGATGATAAAAAATAATCTGTCACTCAAAATAATGCAACCAAAATCACATGAATTAAACAGATATATTAAATATCTAGGAGAATTTCATTAATAAATTAAAATTGATAGCCCAAAAAAATTCGTAGAATCAGGGGAAATAATTCGTGTAGTTTTGAAAATTAGTCCTAAAAATAACATATAAAATGGTCGGACTTATTATGCGAGTATCAAAACCTTTTAAACATGCAGAGACATATGAAAAACTCTACAAAACATTTGTTCGTCCCCAGGTAGAATACTGTACTCCTATTTGGTCACCTTACTACCTATAGAGTGTAAGTATTAATAGACTAGAAAGGGTCGAACAATTTTTTTTTAAGCAGATCGACTACCGGTTAAACATTAACTTTTCTAATCATGCTGAAAATATGCATTACAATGGAATAAACTCTCTTAAAAATCGAAGAATAATGTTGGACCAGTTATTTTTATTCAAATTAATAAATAATAAAATTGATTCTCCTAACCTACTAGAAAGACTTCCATTCCGTGTGCCATCTAGATTTTGTCTTGTCGATCTAGATCGACAAGACAAAATCTTTTGTTTTACACTGAAAACGCGTCAACAAACTATTTTAAACAATCTACAATACCTAGAATATGCGACGAATTTTTTGTGACAATGTATGTAAATTTAGGTCAAAAATTATAGAAATTTTGAGAGAATAAGACATTTAACATTATTTTTATATAAATATTTTTTCATTTCGTTTCTTTAACATTTATTATATTGAACATAATTTAAATTATTGTATTAAGTGTAAACATTTTTTTTAAAGTGTGTGCATGAGTTTCTTACACTAATATACAAAAAAAATGGCAAGATATGTGTACATACTGTTTGTTTACCTAATAAAATAAATAATAAAATAAATAAATAAATAAAATTGACACACTTGTTCCTTGAGGTGTCTTGATCAACATGACAAGTTTTTCATATGTATCTCCATATTTAAATGGTTTCAATACTCGCATAATAAGTCCAACCATTTTAAATGTTTTTTTCAAGACTAATTCAATATGAATATTAAACATTAGTTTCCTATCAAAAATAACACCTAAGTAACGAATTTGACTATCTGTTATAGAGATCGGGGTATTATTGAAAGAGTAAGGAAAGTTGATCGTCGTTTGTTTGCGTGAAATACAAAATGAATGACATTTACTCATATTTAATTCCAGTAAATTTTGATTACAATAATTTATTATTTATTATTATTATTATTACGGCCTAAGCAAATTACAACAGTTACATGAAGAAACATAAATGCAAGAAACTGAACAAAAAGAACATTAAACTATTTAGCAAAGACAAACAAGGGCAAAACAATAATAGTATACAATATATTTAAAAAAAACGAAAGATCAAAAACTTTGAGCTAAACCATGCCAATCCAACTTCATCCCACACTGTTTAGTCGCGAAGAGATCTACAAAAAGCCGGAAGATCTATCCCAAAAAATTCCAAGTCGTGTAATGAATTGACTAATCTACACATTCTGGACATTGGGGCATAAAAACCAAAGTTGCTCTTAGAAGATTTTATAAATGGCAGATTTTGACTTCTGGTGACACGGTTGGGAACATGAAAAGAAATTGATTGCAACAGAGATGGGACATCACTTAAAGCATTAAGTATTTTGAAAATGCACAGGTCCATCTCAGTTCTACGTCTCTCCAATGAAGACAGATTAAGAGATTGCTCTATTTCAAAATAAGAATAATTACCCCTTCGTAATCCGAGCAACCATGCCACTTTTCTTAAAAAACGGTGTTGGACAGACTCGATATGGTCAATATGAGTCCTGTACAATGGAGACCAAATAGGAGAAGCGTATTCTAGATGGGGTCGAACTAGTGAGCAATAAAATTTTTTGATGGTATTAATATTTTTGAAGTCCGCTGACACTCTATTGATAAAACCGAGAAGTTTGAGAGATTTGTTTACAATATTATCAATGTGTTCACGATAGGAGAGTTTACTATGTAAAGTAATGCCAAGATCCTTTATTGACGAAACCATTGAAAGGGAAGTATTTTTTAGTTTGTAGAAAAAGTCTGTCGAGATCTTCTTGCATTTTTGCACAGTCAGTGTGAGATTTAATGCAGGCGTAAATTTTCACGTCATCAGCAAAAAATATGAATTTACAATATTCAAAATATTTGTTTATGTCATAAGTTTATGCATTAAATAGTAGAGGGCCTAGGTGAGAACGTTAAAATTAAAATTCTAATTAAAAAATTAAAATTCTAAAATAAATTATATTTCCCTTTTGTAAACGCGTTTTTTAAGTTCTTAGACAACTCGTAAAAAAAAAGACGAAAATCTCAACACAAAGTCATTTTGATGTAAATGTATACAGAAGCATTCCGTTTTAGGGATCGTTTTGATGTTAGGAAGAACCCTTTGTAATCTATAAAAAGAGTGAAAGAACACAGAAACGCGCAGTGTTAAATGACGTGTTAAAGGCTTTTAATGCCAAGACATGAGCTCATAAAATATGCATACATAGTATTTTTCTACCAATTTGCATTAAAAATAAAACCCTTAAAGCAGCGCGTCTTTGTGCTAAAAATTTAAATAATGTTTCACAATGTTAATTCACTTTATGGGTGTATCTATGCTTCTATCTAATTTGAAATTAAAATGAGTGGAAAATAAGATAATAATAAAATGGGATTAAATGAATGAGATAATTTGCATACAAAGTGCATTTTCTGCAACCAATTTTAACAGAGCCGTTTCGTAAGAAAACTTATCTCAATGAAAGTACGAAACATATTTATTTATTTAAAAAAAAAACGATTTACATGTTAGAATTAATTATGAACTAATTTCAGAGTCAGTAAAAAAAGTTGTTTGAATCTCTTACCCTCCAATTGCTGTGTAATTAAGACATGCCATAATCTATTTAATATTTTAACATTTAGTACATGCATATTTGTACATTGGTGGGCTTATTGCCAATGGTCAATTTCTTTTATCCAAACAATTAAATAAAAGGTGTTTTTTTTATTATTTTATTTATAAATCATATAATACAAAGTATTTTACAAAGTATTAAACAACTGCATTACATTCCTAGAGGTTACTACAGCTCAATTTGGGACATGAATAATATTAAAAATGAAAAAAAAAAAAAATACATACAAAACAACAAAGAAACATAGCAAGTTTAAAATCTTTGAAACTAAGTATAAGATTAGAAAATGTTTTTATTCATTTATTTTGTTTGTGTCAGAAAAGTTTTTTGGTTTATATAATGTTATAAAGATGGTGTAGTTTGTTTGTTTGTTTTTATAAATATGTGATTTTTTAAATCAATAAAAAAATATTTAAGATGCGAATTGAATAATGGTATCTCATGAAAATGTAATTAATTTCAATTATACTTTGTATTGTACGATTTATTCATAAACTTTTCGTACACAAATAAAATAAATAAATAAAAACGTTTTCAAGAATGGAGGAAGTGGTAAATCTAGGACTAAGAGAGACAAGGCCGTTAACATCAGAGGCTAGAATATTTAAATTTATCGCAACAGAGAGGGAAAATATTTTTGAGAGGGGTATATGGAAGTCTAGGTCTAGTCTAGGGCTTATGACTTGTCATTGGCTGGTTTAAATGGCCATTTTACACACTGTGTAACATTCAATATTATTTATTTGTTTTAACATTTACATTTTCACAACTCTTCCATCTGTTGATTTTGTGACTTGCCCCTGTCTCGAGCTGTGCTTGCGGAGATAACCATCAATCGGCCGAACACATCCTGTGGCACTGTGTGCTATTGGATGATGCCGGAGATGAGATCCTGAATGGTCTGACAGGGGTCATGTGACCAGCGTGGAATGTGGATCGATGGCCAACAGTAGGAATTTTGCACTCTTCCGTCAGCTTGTCCGGACTTGGGTATCGCGTTGGGAGCTCCTCAGATGCGCGGACGCCTAGTTGGGTAAAATATGGTGGGACAGGTAGCTGTTCCTGTTTTTTTGGATGCGTTTATTTATGTTAATTGTTTGTGTAAATACATATTTTTTAAAATAAAAAAACAAAGTCGTTGAGGGGATCCTGAGGGGCGGGGACGACGTAAAGGCCTCTGTCCATACATCCTCGTCCCCTCTCTTTAATCTTCATAGAGTTTGTATCCCTTAGAAATATTTATAATAGTTTTCCTTTATGCGCAGCTGAGAGAGTCTCCCAGAACTATATAACAGCTGCGGGTGAATGGTGGACTTAAGGATCTCCCCTCAATGCTGATTTTGTTTAAAAAAATAACTGAAACCATGGAAAAAATGTTTTCCCTCTCTGTTGCAACAAATTTAGATCTAAATAACTCCCTAGGGAGGAAATACGGCCAGTCTACAAACATTTGGACTTACTCAAAACATTTTTGAATCAGAAGATGATTACAACGCATGTTACAAAAGTTTCATCTAGCATCTTAGAAATTTAACGTGAGCATTTATCTTAGGTAGCAAGTTTTCTTTATATTTTTCATAATATACATAGTGACACAGGTAATTTAAAGTAAACAAATTACTTCAATTTTAGTTTCAAAACTTTTGCGAGAAAATAAATAATGATATAAAATATATACCAAAATAGAACAAAAAAAAATTGTGTACTCGTATCAATAAATCAATAGCAAGCTACCTACACTAATTGAAATTTGTTACAATGTGTTGTATTTGAAATAAATTATTTTTTGTATATCTATGTTAAAAGTCTAAAACAATTCATTGAGTAAAATATTTATATATTATTTTTTTTATTTGACACTTTATATACATATACAGCATATTTACATATAAGGGCGGGCATAGTTCAGTTTGAGAAAATTATAAATACATGGACATATTGAATCTTACAATTTTATAAAAAAATTAAAAGCAAAGATTAAAAAAATAAAGAAATATTTTTAAAAATTAACACTATACTATGAAGAGAGGAGAGGGGATGGAAATGAAAGAAGAAGGATAAAGGAACAATTGAAATATTTAGATAGTGACATTTCAATCTTGATTTAAATGTAAATAAAGAATGGGCGTCTCTAACATTAGAGGGTAGATTATTCCACAGTCGAGCGGCTACTACTGTGAAAGAGGAGGCAAGAAAATTCGAGCGATGATAGGGTATTAAAAGGGTTCTCTCGTTACTAGAACGAAGAGAAAGTCCGTGTTGTGAAAGAGGTTGGATGAGCTCTCTCAGATAAACAGGCGAAGTGGGATTATTTAAAATATTATGAAGAAGTGATAGAATGTGAATGTTTCTTCTATGTCTGATACTGAGCCAGTGTAGTTGCGTGCGATACTCGGTTATGTGGTCAAATTTGCAAAGATTAAAGATATAACGAATACAAATATTCTGCAATCGTTCTATGTGTACGTTTTTTTAGTGCCAGACCGCGAAAATTTAGAGGAACATTCCTCACAGTGAGCTTTAAAAAAAATCCTAGCTTAAATAAGCTGTATTTTTTTTTCTGAAAAATCATTTTTTAAAAATTCAAAAAATCAGTCTCGAAATGGAGTAAATCTTAAAAATTTCTCGGACAAGCATATCTTCCGTAAACCCCTACCCCTACCTTACAAAAAAATGAGATAAAAACGTATTTGACCAACGAAGCTATACGCACCGGACGCGGACAAGGGAAGCGGCTGGGTGGGAGAGAGGGGTAGGGGTTTGTGGAGGGACTGCTTGTCCGAAAAATTAAGAATATACTACATTTGAGATTTTATTTTTTTATATTTTTTAAATGACTTTTTGGAAAAATTTCTTAAAGTTTTTTTTAAAAGCTTACCATGAGCAATATTCCTCTGAAGTTTCGCGGTCTGGCCCTGAAAAACCGTGTATATCACACTTAAGTAAAATTGTAAAATGTCTTTCTCGGTACCGGCGTTCCATTGAGGAATACATCGTTAATTCAATTAAGTATTTCATGTATTCTTGTGAAGTATGAAATAAATAAATGTTCAAATAAATATCGATAGTAGTCTTCAATCGAAAAAAATAAAAAAGCGAGAAATAGGTGAGATATTAAGGAAGAAAAACTAGATGTTTCTTTAGACGTATTGTAGAGACATCCTTGTTGGTGGATGGAAGATGATTCCACAGTCAAGATTATGTTTATTAACTTAATATTTAGTATTTATTTTAGAATCGCGATACCTAAGCTTAGTCTAAATTTGAAATGGCGTTATCTGCCGGTCGAAAAGTAATTATATTTTTGTTATATAGAACTTTTAAGTGAATTTTCTGACAGAAAAACCTTTTAAAATTATTGTTTTTGTCTTATTTAGTGGTTTTTTTTATTGCGCGTTTTTATATAAACATTCGTTTTAAAATGGAAAAATTGTATGATTTCCTCATTTTTCGTGCGTTTTAGCGGACAACAAACTTAAGGTAGAAGGGGGAATTGTGGATAGAAATGAGAAAGTTCGGCGCTTCGGAAAATTAAATGTAAAAAATGTTTTTTATATGCGGTAAAAATTAAAGCATTAATTTGTAAGGCCAAGTTTCTAGAAAAGTTATGAAAAAATAAATAAAAATGAAATTCGCCACAAGTTCTCGCAATGCAACAAATCACCTACAGCGTTGGATAGGAAGGACCCTTCTAAATCAAACTGCATCGTTAAAATAGAGAGAACCCTTCTAGAGAAGGTTCAAAAGTGATTTTTGCGGTACTTATATCTTAAAAAAAAAAATAATTATCCATTCTTGTATCCATCATTATTTCTAGCAGGGCTGCTAAATAACAACCCCTTTGAATCTGGTCGTCTGTTTTTTCTTGGGAAACATTTCTATAAACTGAATTCTGAAAATATGTATATTTAATTCAAATATACTAAAAGAGATCAGTTTGCATGTTCCCAATAATGATACTAGAGCGAGATCTCGTGCACTGTACACATCCAGAAGCCGTACAAATGCAAGTCAGAATTCACCCATTAATAGTGCAATTTGCTTGTGGATCTATTTTTCTGTACATACCGGCAGTTTAGCAGCTATCTGCTTTATTCATTAACCATTGCCGTCTAAAATCAAGACGAAAAAATAAGATTCGTTTGAAATACCATATTTAGCCATTTTTCAAAAGACATGACATACTAATTTAGAAATAGAATAATGTTTAAAAAAAACGAGATATTTTTAGAAATATAATATTTTGCCATCTTTAAACAAAGACATATAATAATTTGTTAAAAATTACTTTATTTATAAAGATGGTATGTTTCGTTTTTTTGCTATGTGTTTGTTGTGACGTATCTCAATTTGCGATCTTTAAAAATATAAAATTGGACATATTATAAAATGAAGCGGCTAATATTATTTACCCTATTGAACGAATTCATGCAATATTGTGCCAGATTGTAGATCTCGTCGAGAAGAATCCGGTGATGTATATTCTCAATTTGCCTAAAAGGGTGACATATTATAATTAGCCATCATTCCACTGAAATAATCTTTGGAATGTTAGATCGAATACCTTATTTGATTATTATGCAGATTGCCTTAGTACGGGATCTTATTTCACATCAGTTAACATAATATGATATTAGTCTTTATTTTAAGTTGTGCGCAGAGATATTTCATCTCCAGGTGAGTATAATCATATCTGCATCTCTTGACTACAAAATGGTAGTGATCCTGAATTATGGAATTTAGCATTGGTGGAGCGAATTCCGAGTATTCATTTATCGTGTCTGTCTGTTATGTGTCTTAAGATGGCCGAATATTGCATAACGTGTGCAGATTTCAATCCTTCTTACGTATAATGTTGTAACCTACAAATTATCGATTTTGAGTTTTTATGTATTTTGTCTGTATATTATTATATCATTAGTTTCAAAGAAGAAAAAAAATATTACTTACATTTAAGTTTGTAAGTGAAAATTTATTATGGAAGTTCATTGTAATTTATTATAGAAATAAAAGACAAGTGATTTAATCCACAAATTCGGAATATCCAATGACCGGTTTCATCACTTTCGCGACATCTTCGAGACGGGTATCTTTCTTTATTCTTATGTATATTTCTATGAAGAAATCATAATTGACAATAATTACAACAATGTTTGAGTAAGTCCAAATGCTTGCAGAATGGCTGGATTTCCTCCTTAGGGAGTTATTCATATTAAAAAATTTTTCAACAGAGAGGGATAACTTTTTGAGACGGGAATATGGAAGTCTAGGCATTTACAGAGCTTATGACCTGTAATTGGCTGGTTTAAGTGGCCACTATTTTTCGTTTGCCAAATTGCTGCGATTCTGCTTGTTGACAAATCCACTGAAGTGAATGTGTGCCTTATCACTGAAGATATTTTTCTTTGTAAAGTCAGTGTTCACTTTTGTTTGTTCAACCAACCATTCGGCGTTTTGACAACGCTTGAATTCGCCACTAGGCTTTAGCTCTTCAGTCAATTTCTCATGATTTTTACTGTATCCATCAAAATATTATACAACCCTACAATTGTGAAATAGAAAATATTAGTGAGTATGTTTATTTAAGATGAACTATCAATTGCCATTTTTAATGGGATGTTCATTTACAAAAAATGTGTAATAGACTTAGATCAATAGTTGGTAAAAAGTATATATTGAAATATTATGTCCCTGATAGTACTTAAAGAATAATTTATTTGTCACTTTCAGAATCAATTATAAGATACGCTTTAACCTCATGGACTTTTTCCAGTAATACAAAAATTTTTACCCTTGAAAATAGACGCACTGTATCTGAATTATGCTTTTTACATAAATGAGAAAATAATAAAGTAGACTCTTTTTACCTACTCTATAAAATTAATATTAATGTCCCCTTTCGCATGACATGAAATAAGTATTTATTCCATCTGCCAGTCTGTAGCACTAACTATGCACAACACTCTTTCCCCTATTGTTCTTGCTCTAACTATAATGTTTTTATTTCATCTTTTTATATATTTTACATACCCCTTAATTTATTTAAAAATAAATTAAGACTTATTATTTTTGGATGCGATACGATCCCACTTACTATTTAATAATGCACACTCCTGAACACTTACTCCCACACTAATATACATAAACACACATCTACACTTACTCTTATACAAATACACATTAACACATCCTTTTGTTGTAACACAATTAATAATATGTATGATTTTTATTTATAAACTTTGCTGGTCTGTCTTTAAACTGTATTTTTTTTCATGTTATTTTATCATTGTCGACTGTTTGTTTCTTTAAAATAAATAAACCTTGTTTAGAACTTTCAATTCAATGATCAAATTATTAATTGAAAAAAATTGTACTCTCAGTGACACGAATATTACAATATCCTTATTGTATAAATCTATAAATATTTTATCCGTTTAAACTTTATTTGTCCAAGCTGGTTTCTCGGCATGCCTCTCTATCTGAATGTAGAAATAAATTGGAGCATGTATATAACACTCGTTTTACTAGTGTAGATGGACTAGTTCTCCCAAAATTCAATAATAAATACGGGAAAAAAAACTGGAGTAAAATATACCAAAAATGTATAATATGCTCCCATTAAATATAAAAAGTCAAAAAAACTTATCTGGCTCAAAAGAAAGACGTCTGCTGAGAATCTGGCTTTTAGAACGTAATTTTTTATATTAAAGTTTATTTTCTTTTTTTTTAAATTTGGAGCATTTTTTTTTTTATGTACAAATTTTCTTTTTTTCTTTAGTAATATGAGTTTTTATATGTTTATAGAATTTAAGAGATAAAATTATGTATATATATTGAAGTTAACTATCAGCGCCTGCTGACGAACTGCATTTTATGCAGTTCAGTAGGTCTTCATAATTTATATGTTCATTATTACAAAAAAAAATGGACCTTGTAAGCGTGTAAATTCAAGTTTTTATTTGAAATTTGCATCAGTAATGTCCGTGAGATGTTCAATTAGTGAGCGCGACGGCGAGTCGGGGTTGACGGCTCTTCTGCCACACTATCGTGAACAGTAGCAATGCTTTCCACAGAACGAACTAGGCGAGCATGCGCAAGTGTTTTCACATCTCCTACAGACCCGGTTTCCTGAAATTTGCGCACAACTCTCCCGATTGTGGACACATTTGGTCGATGCTGACCAAAAAATCACGAAGTGCACGAAATGCATTTTGATTTGAACGCCCATTTTCATAAAACGCTTCAACAATTTTAACGCGCTGCTCAATTTGTACCTCTCCGTGGTTGAATTTGTGTCTCCGTGGTTGAAAATGTCAAATGAAATTGGGCACACTTGACATTAAGGTGTGACTCACAATTATTAACATCGTGCATTATGGTTGGATCACCCTTTATGAAGAAAATCACTAACTGATACTCTTTAACGTGCCTATGGCAGTGTGTTCAATATCATGCGTGATAGTTTCGGCATGAAGAAGCTCTACGCGCGATAGGTTCCGCGTTTGCTAACAGTAGGCCAAAATCGAATTCGTGTTACGACTTCCCAGCAGAATTCGACAAATTTCACGTGAAATCCACGGAATTTTTTCGCCAATTTATAACCAACGTCGAGAACTTTGTCGTCAAACATTTTACTAAATGTTATTAAATATTTGTATATAAATACTTACCGACTTTTCTATGTCTACCGGTTTTGAGAAGAGACGAGTACGTCTTGAAACCGTTAGACATAGAAAAGTCGGTAAATGATTATAAATAAAAACTAAGGTTTATTTTGGAGAGCTTCCGATGGACTACTTTTTGGACGGGATAAAAAAGATCGAACTTTGCAAGTCCAACGAAAAAATCGTCGGGCTCGTTTTATTAACTTAAAAGGAATGTTTGTTGAAAATAAAACCAAATTTGGCAAAAAAATGTTGGCTCATTTAAACGTTTAAAAAAAAAAAAAAATAATTTTAATCAGAAAACATACAGCCATACATAATAAGTATTAAAAACTACATGTTTTTAACATAAAAAGACCCAGACCCATTCATAAATTATGCAAAAGATGTAAACATTAAATGTGACAAAAAAAAAAGAAATTCAAGAGAGAAAATAATAATTGTTAACATTTGACGGACTCAGTATTGATGTAGACATTTTTAACTGCTCGTTGCATTTGTACAGAAAATTTTTTCATGGGGTCGATTATTTGGGATAGTTGCTGAATGTA
>NW_028279759.1:0-18030 GCF_059751315.1 Micrasema longulum
TGTCCTGGAGTCGATTCCTAGTAGAAACAACGTGATATATTTATGTATACGGTGGTTTTCCATCTTAAAATTTCACTGTCCCTGGACGTAAAAGTTCACCTATCTTCCTCGAACAAACCATCGAAATACGCTGCATTTACTCAACAAATGCAGTGCCCTATGCATCATCTGGTGTAGATAAGGGTTAGATAATACGTCATTTTATGAAATATATATACAAGTACATTAATAAGTTCAGTTTTTTTTTTTAAACATTTAAAAATAAATTTATAATAACAGAAAACCAACAATTTACTAATTAATACTCAAAAAGTGTGAAAAGGGTAAATAGTACAAAATAAATGAATAAACATATATTGAAATTTGAAAATACTGTAAAACGTAAACACAAAACAAGGTTCAAAATAATAATGTTCATGTGACATGCGTTGTAATAAAAAACCGAAAAAAGAAGCAAATCATGAAAAACCATTTCGATGTTTTTTTTGTGTTTTTGCCATACAATTACAAAATAAAATTGTACAATACTTACATAGGTCAATTATTTTTTTATTTTGGGTGATTTTAATGAAAACACAGATGGTACTTTCAAAGTTAGGGAGGCCCCTAAACGGGCATTCATTTGCCTATTTAGGACCTTAATGTTATAATACCAATGAAGAAATTAATTTGATAAAAAAATATCATAAAAAAAAGTATAATAGAAAAAAAAAACGCCAATCAAAAAGACCGTAAAATCCGATTTATTTTCTTTCATTTCGATTTCATTGTTGGTAATTGTAATCATTATTTATATTCAATTCATTATACCGCTAAATTCGTTTAAAAATCAACAAAAGGCTGTTTACAATTTAAATTTTAGTTTAATTGGACATAACGCATTGCAGTGCTGCAAATAAATACAACTGATATTCTATCAAATCATAACAACCAGTTATAAATTGTGAATTATTAAAATAATAGTTTATTAATTTGACAAATAGTATTTTATTCAAGTAACTCGATATTTTATTCAAGTAACTCGATATTTTATTTATCGAAGAGTTTGATGTTATTTATTTTTGAGACCCTGAAAAAAAAAATTATATCTAAACGATTTCCTTATTTAGGACTTACCTGAGAACAGTCATCAAGTCGAAAGCACTCTTCCGGGATTCTGGTTCTATTCCAAACACAGAACTGTATTTTCCATACACCTTGACGATTGTTGTTTCGATTTTTGACAGGGTGGACGTGAAATATTGATTTTAAGGTTTTTTTTGTACGGCAATATTTCATTGTTCCTGGACTGGCACCTGGAGCGTAAGACTGGTCACCTTACCTTAATGTAGCAGATGATCGAATTGTGCTCTATCTGGTTTACCGATGAAGTGCCCAAGGCACCGCTGGGCGGGGCAAGGGGAATTATAATAGCGACTCACACAGACACATGCATTACAAAATATAAAGCCGGTACATTTTTATTCATTATAAAAAATAGTGAGCAAAATATCAAATAGTACATATTTATTGAGTTGCTGAATTCTTTTGGTCGATTCTCACATCACTAGTTCTGGGAACGTTACGGACAGATCATCGAGAAGGACATTGATGAGGGAAGACAACCCACATCAACCCACAAGTCAAATTCTCGGGGGTAAACTAAGGAACTGACTTAACCTGCACCATCTTGAAAGAGAAGTTTAAAAGACCAACGGTTCAGCAGAAATAAAAATAAATATTTTACTCGCCTAGTTTCGGAGGCTTTATCTATTGAACGTGGTAAAATTGTTCATGTTTAAAAATACTTTCTGAGCATCCGAATACTTTATAAATACCTATTTACATCCATGAGGCTTTTATTCATTTTTATCACTTTATATCCTTGTACTTCATTTGGCTTGTAGCCAAATGGCAATTTCTTCCAACCAACCACAAAAATAAGTGTTTTTTTAAAGTTCCAATACGTATATAAATAAACAAAATAAAATGCACGTATTGCTACTCAAAGCAACAGTGAGATATTCCTGAAGAACATATTCCGAGAAAATCGAACTTTGAGGTGTGCGAAGGGAACTGAATTGGATTTTTTAAGTAGATTATGAATACTATATTTTCGCATGAGTTAACCTTTCTAACTTAAATATTTAATTATTTGAAAACATTCATTTATTTAATTTATTTATATATCTGCATGTGCATTTTAAAATTGGAAATTTTGAGTATACTTTTTATTTTTATTTATTTATATATTTAAAATATCACATATGCAAAATTACAGACAATATAATACTTATTGATTGATTTGGTGTTTATTTTGTAGAACTCCATATTTAAACTTATAAGGTTAGAAATCAAACACTTATTTGTGATCACTTTATTTTATTTTTACAAATATAAAAACAAAAATTTCGTGACAATTGTTTCGCCTTGTTAGGGCATTTTCAAACGAATGTGAAGATTAGATGAATTGAATGTCCTTATCTTTATATAAATAATTCCAATTTACGTGTGATGTCACCGTACTCCTCCTAAACGGCCTAATCGATTTACGTGCGGTTTTCAGAGAAATATAGATCTTTGCGCTGTTCGTGTTCGTAGATATTAAAATCTACTATCTAATATGTAAAAAAGAAGTTAGGAGCGTAAATGTTTTATACATCGATCTATCAGGGTTGCATTCGAGGAGAATGCATTTGCAAAAAATGGAAAGAAATTGTTTTTTTATGTATAAAAAAAGTTTATTTTTGAATGTTTCCAAACAGCATTTGTTTTTTGTGGATTTCAATCAGATTCTTTCCTTAAATTCCTTGTAATTTCTACACATTTATTTATTTTTATTGGATTTTTGGTAACACTAAAATAATATTAAATTCAATACATTTTTAAAAATCGTATTCCTTCATAAGTACACCACTTTGTTGGCGAAACGAACGGAGTTTGACGTTTGCAAAAAGAATGCTATATTTGAAAAAAATATTTATTTTATGTTTTAGAATTCAACTATAAACAAGTCCTAGGTACCTAATAATCAGTGAAAAGTATTTTTCCAAGCTAATAGCAGGCAAGCCAACGTTCGGGCGGGACAACGTCTGTCGGGTCCGCTAGTATAGTTATATAATTCAAGGTACTTAAGTAGAAAATAAAAATCATCATATGAACTATAGCATGTACATTAATCCTAACAAAGCGAAATGATTGTCACGAAATTTCTGTTTTTATATTTTATATATTTGTCAAAATAAAATAAAGTGTTCAGTAGACTCAAATCAGTGTTTGATTTCTAATATTATAAGTTTAATATTATACTTACTCACCGTTGCTTTGGGCTAGCAATATGAAAATATAAATAAAAAACAATTGATACTAGTATTTAAAAGCAAAAAAGGAAATAAAAGGAAATGAATGTTTAAGAAAAACATGGGAAATATTTGTTCTCACGTGATTTAAGCAGAGGCGCTGTAGAAACATCTTTGATAGTGTATGGGAGATGATTCTTCAGTCGAGTAGTATAAACAGAACTAATGAAATGGATTTGTAAGGAAGGAGGAATAATAATTAAGGGATGGAAATTTAGGGGTCGCTATGAAAAAGTGAACGAAGAGGTGAGCGATGCTCTTCTGATAAGCGTTACATTTATTCACGCAGGTAAAATAAAACATTTTGCCCTTTTCGCATTTTACACAATAGTAAAAATCCACACGGCACGACAAAATAACATAGGGTAGATTGATATTTATTATATTATATATTATATTTTTTTATATTTATTTGGTGGCCTGCCAATCACACCATGCGGCCGCCTAATCTATCTAATGATAGCCGCTGTATATATTTTTTTATAAATACAGAATAATATAATAAATATCAATCCACCCTAATTTAACCGTGCCTTGTGGATTAGGACGATTTGCGTGTAAGGTTATGATAAGTCATATTTTAAGCTAAATTAACAAATGACAGTTAAAAATTAGTACTTTTATGAATAAACGTATACGCATAAGCTATAGATAGCAATATATAAGCATAAGACAAAAAGTCCGTGCAAACATTTTTGTAATAAATGTTCCAATAAAAATAATCTGACGGCGATATTCTCGTCATAAATAATTTACCCGTCTTCACTAAAAAATCTTTATATTCTGAAATAATCCCCCCGTTAATTTAAAGGTTCAGCGGTGCTATTCTGAACCGCTCTGGCGGAAAACACTTTTATCTCGCGTATTTACATACAAAATACGCGAGATAAAAGCTTTTTCTACGGCCGCGAGAGCTTTTGAAATACCACCCCAAGTCTTGCCTACTAATGTTTTGGCGTACCAACATCTGACTAGTTATTTTTCATTATTATAACATTAGGTAAAAATGAAAAAGGAGAAGATACTGTATATTTATAATGCAATCCTATTTGTTTCATATAATAAACTGAATAGGTACCGTCAAAACCCATGAAGTTTAAATCACGTTCTAGAAAATATATAAATTCAAGTTTAATGAATGGGTATTCAGTGGAAAAGTTGCCAATCGCCCAGCAGCCATACAATCCATACATACTAGAAGGGTCTTGTCATTTCAAAGTCTAATCAAGGCGAGAGCTTAATTCCAAAGGGCTTGATTAGGCGGGGGTCGAATAAATCAAGTGCTATGGATTACATGTCAATTACAGGAGGTCGGCTTTTACACGAAAATATTCATTTATCGGCAGGCTTATATTAAGGAACTCTTTTGAAAGATCCAAAGGATTCGAAGGAGATATTATGATTTTGCTAATTACTTATCCATCGCGTGTATTTCACATATTATATGTAGCTTTTGAAATTTTATGGTGAGATAAGGTTACGTAGAAACAAATAATTACAGGCTAGACCAGCCATTTTTTTTCTTTGAGCCACATGTGTACTTTATGTATGCTAAGTTACACGGCAGCAACATTATACAGATATGAGGGAAAAATAATTCGCATAAGGAAAAACATCATCATCACTCACTATCCGCACCTAATGGTGCATAGGGCACTGCAATAGTATAGGGAAAAACAGTAACGGTTAAAAGCCGTCTGATTTAAGACTATCTACTGGATGAAAAAAAAAAAACATACTTGTTGCTTATCACCATACCAGCTAATACCAGGTCAACCATTATCAACAACAGTTTATTTCCTTATAGGTTATTTTTTCTGTCATATCTGTACACAGCCGCGACCAATGATTGTACGCGCATATCTAAAGATATTCAAAACGTAGAATGCAAAAACAATCACGTTCTTGATAATAAATGTGTTTCGGATGGCACATAAAAGCTTGGGGGGCCGCATGCGGCCCGCGGACCGCAGGTTGAGTATATTTGGGCTAGACTCAAGAAAAGTGTTGTGAATGTATTTTATAATAGTATTGTAAATTTGACTCCAACAAGTAAAGGTAGCGCAATAATGTACAAAGTATCGGCTACTATGTATTTCTCCTGAGATTTGATTATTGATATTTGTATTAACATTTATAACGAGCCGACGAATTTTATAAAATGTCAATTTCACAATAAATACAATAGGAGATCGATCTGTCAAATACTCTACCTGAAGAAACCAAACAGAAGACTTTATACTTAAACATTGTTAGGAAGTAAATTAACTTTAAAATGTTAAAAAATATTATTTCTATTCATAAAATCAAATAAAAATATCAACATATGAGTACTTATTATTTACCCAAATATCAACAATTTCAGACCATTTGTTAAAAGGTGTAAATAACTTGGCTGGAAAAATGGGAATCAAATTGTGGTAGTGTGGGATTTGCACCTCAGACCTTCGATCCATGAATCCACAACACTTCTACAGTACTACGACCCGGTTCAAAGTTATAATAATGCAATTGATTTTATCGATAAATCCAAGCGATGACAGTTTATTAAATAATTGATTCGAGATTCGTATTTCCAAATAATTCAAAATTAAAATAAAACACCCGAGAAAATAGAAATCAAGCCATGGCAAAATATGATCGAATACTACCATGGAACTACAATCTGATTATCACAATTCGGGGATTTAGAAACACAGCAATCTAGCTAAAAAAAAATATTTAGAGTTGTAAGTTTCGGTTATCCCACAATTTCTAATTATTTAAATACTACAGAAAAAGCTCTGTCTACCTGACGTAATATGTACTGACACAGCGAGAATCGTATACTTTTTGTAAAACCACCAAAATTGGTTTTTATTTATTTATTTAACTTTTTGTGCATTATTTTATCTGTACAATGACGGGCTTATTGCCAAATGGCAATTTCTTCCAACCAACCAATAAAATAATGGTTTTATTTTTATAATTCAAGTTACAGAACATATTCAATATAAAATAACGATTAAAAAGCTAAAGATATTTAAAAACAGAAATAAACGTATTTTTTATAAATTACCGTAAATCAAAACCATTACCAATAGGAAAAAGGAAAAGAGGAAAGAGGAAAGGAGGAAAGATTCTGGAAGAGAAAGATGTTTCTTCAGACGCGATTTAAACAGAGATAATGTAGTAACATCTTTGATGGTGGATGGGAGATGATTCCACAGTCGAGCCGCATGGACACTATATGAGTTAGAGAAGAAAGAGGAATTGTGGATGGGCATTAAGAGAGTGCCTTGAGAATTACAACGAAGAGGTAAACCATGAACTGATAAGCGTTGAAATTTTTCACGCAGGTATATAGGAGCGTTGGGACTATGAAGTACATTGAACAGAAGTGAGAGGGAGTGATAGTCTCTCCGCTGTCTAATTTTGAGCCATTTCAGTTGCCTACGATAATCAGAAATGTGGTCATAAATACGCAAGTTTTTGTATTTTTGATCCTGTGACCTTGAATATTTTATTTGAATTTAATATTCTTTAAAACAATTTATTATAGTTTCATGACTTCTCAAGGTCATATCTATCATGAAAAATCCTTTTTTTATATTTTTAATATATATCTATTGTTTTCATCGAATGTGTTATTTGGCTGGCATAGAAATATAATTTTTCTTAGTTCTATTCTTAAGTACACCACTTAAGAAACAACGCGCTACATCTAGAGATGTCATTTTGCTCTGTTGTATAGAACAAAAGCGATAAAAAACATGGTTTGGTTTATGGTTTAACAACAAACGCGTAACGAACAGTTTCTTGCGATTCTCGACCTAACTACCTATTATGCATTGTTTTGCTGTAAACTATAGCTAACTTCGTGATTGATAATGCTAGAAAGATATTTCTCCCCATGGCCGGCTCTATGGCGATATGGGGGTTATCACTATGAGGATGTACCAACACTCTAAAGTACCTATTTTGAAGTTTTTTTTCTCACTCGTAAATATTATTATTAGATTGGGGTAAAAACTACGCTACGAGGGTTCGTTTGTCTCCCTATTCAATATGTCTTCACCCCAACAACGCAACATGTATTTTAAATTATTCTATACTGATCCATAAAAAACTAGACTACAATACGAGTAACGAAGACTCTCACGACTCGACCACCAAACAGGGGAAGAATAAAGATAAATAAAATAAGAGCTATATTTTATGCGGTATTATTAAATTTGATACTGCAGCTGTACCGGCCAAAATGCGATGTTTTATTTTGAAATTAAATTTGGATGATGTATAAATAAATACCTACAATATTATTTATTCTTTGGTGACTTGATGTCACATAAGTCTACATAGATTACAAGATTTAATATAATATATCTGTTGTTTTTAAAAATACTATGCCTTAATCGGGTATATTAAATTTTTTAAATGATGAAAAATAGATTATTAAACCGTAGATATATGTGTATAAATATTTTGTATAAAAAAAAATTAAATACCGGTTTTTCAAAATATCTAGTCTATGATGACACACGAGTCTACATAAAACACAAGACTTAATTATATATCGTCGGTGATACCGCAATACCGCGTAACTACCAATTGATTCTTTTGGCAGGGATCCTAAAAAGCGTTTTGTTAATATGTAACAAACAATTTTAATCTACCAAAAATACCGCTCGAGTAACAGAAAAATATCATTATTTAATGTAAAAATTATTACTTACTAACAGCTCTTAGTACCCATAACCAATTCATTTCAATAAAATACTGTTAATACTGTTTTAAAAAATATATCGAAATTGCAATAGAGATGTCACAGGAGCAAGGCAAAATTTTAATTACTATTTTATATCGTTTTACTTAATAGTTTTCATTATTTTATTATTAATTGAACATAATATGTACGCGTATGTATGTGTATTTGTGTATGCGTATATGTTCATGTGTGTATGTTGTGTGGGTACATTTATATTTTATATTTACTTACTATTTTTTCTTCTCTTCGTTCCCTATTTTCCCATCCCACTTCCTTTTACCCCTAGCGAACTGTACGTTTTGTTTTTTTTAAAATATTTTTGTTCCTCTATGAAACCCGTAATTGGTCTTGTTATTTGTTGTTATTTTTTATGTATTGTTTATAACTATGACTGTGTTGGTTTCAAAAATAAAATAAAAATAATTAACATTTTCGTAAAAAAAAAAACAGGTTACGCGGTATTGCAGTATCACTGACGATATGTATTTTAAAAATAATTAAGTCGTATTTTACTACACAAGGATTGAATTATGTTTTTACAAATTATGGAAAATAGAATATTAAACAGTATTTATATGTGTTAATTTTTTATTTTTAAATACTCGTATCTAAAAACACATGTAATCTTTTTTTATATATATAATATGACGTTACAGCACCGTCTCCAGGGGAATTTTTAGCAGTCTTTTAAGAGTTAATGTAACACGTAGTTACAGCACCGCTTGTAAGGATATTTTTCAGCACCACGATGCCTACAAATTTCAACAAAATCGATCAAATTCAAGCCGCAAGCAAAATATTTTAAGATTACGTAAAATGAATACTTGTTCTACCGCACCCAGTATGTTTAAAGATAACCTATGGTTAGTTTTGGTACACGCAGTATATTTGGTATAAAATTGATTTAAGTAGTTCTCCCTTCCATCCCATTCAGGCAATGGTATTCGACAAGCGTGAATATTACCTACGCGGTACAAACACTTCGTAATAATACGCACGCATGACTACAATTTCGCGAATTGGGGGAAGCGATTGTAATACTCGTAGCAAATCCAAATATAACCATTTTTGAACCATAGAACTATTAGGTACCAGAACTGGAAACATTGCGTTTATCCGTCTTTTGGCAATGGAGTTACGGTAACGTGTGCTCAGAGCGTTTGATACAAAATAACTAAACAAAATGTAAAAAAAATACTTTAAATATAGAGATATATTTTTTTTACTTGTTCAAGATTTTTTTTTTAAAATTATAAACACTTGCCAGTTTTAGTACGGGGTATCCTGTACACTAGCCCTTGTCTCTGCCACAGGGCTGCCAAGTGCCAAGGTGTCGATTATTTGGCTTTATTTAAAAAGACAATAAGTCTTATGTTTATCTGTTTTTTTATTGTAAACATAAAAATAAATAAATCTAAATGTTTTACTTACTCTTTGAGTACCTACATAATAAGAAAGGGGAGATAAGACTCATTTCACACATATCGTTTAAATCCACACGGCTCCAATCAGTAATCCTAATCCCGCAGAATTTTTACCTGAGAGCAGCCGCGGATATCAGAAAAAAAAATTAAAAAGGAGGCAATCCATTGTAATTTTACCGCGTTTGTGGATTTGGACGATATTTGGAAATGGGTCATTGAGTTATCGCACCGCGGAACGTAAAAACACAAAATTTGGATAACCTTCTTCAAAGAAACTTATTCAGTTATTTAAATATACAATAATATTGCATTCTTATTTACTGCATGGAGTTCCATTATTTATTAATTTTGTTTATACCGGTTTTTATTTTTGTGTTCGTTCAGGAGTTAAGCAATAATTGTAAGCGAGTCAGTGTGAAACTACAGGGTTCCTAATTACCCAGAATACCTACGTTATTACTATGGATGATTTAAATTGCGGCATTTTTGTGAACTCGCCGAAAGGGCGCTATGAATTAAATATCCCAACACATTTTGCTGAGTGTGACTCAGATTATTTATTGTTTCAGCGTTGTGTGACTCATAGTTATTAAACAATTTACAATAATAACTCATTTTCAAACTCATCTGCAAAATGTTCATGTATTTTTTGGTTTAAAAAAATGTAGTTAGTTAGAATCTTTAATAAGCTTATGTGAATGTGTTAGTGCCTATCGGGGAACCAAGTAAACATACAATTTGTGTTTGAGTAAGTACGCACATTTTAGTGGTTGGAATGGACTGAAATGTGTTTGAAATATAGAATTCGATACTTAAATTTAGGAAGGTAAATAAAATACAATTTTGAAAATAAATGCCTGAAGACGGGTTTTACATGTTTATACTTACCTACAGTAAAAAATATATATGTAACAAAATAAGGTCAAAAATATGTTTTACATCACGAAATGTTTGAGTTTTTACAATAAAATTAATGTTATAATACTTACCTTGATGTTAAATTAATTATTGATATTACTAGAATAGGGTCTTACAAAATACTCCTGTCTGTATTGGCCATAAATATGAAATTCGTAAAAACGTTGACAACGTTTTATCCATTATTTCTTAATCAGGGCCCCGATTACAATGGAAAGTTAACAGAGTTATCTTCGATAAAGTAAAATCGAAATTCATAAACGAAATCGTGTATATTTATATGAAAATTTAAAGTATCTTCGTCGATAGCCAGTAATTGAACATGTTTAGAAAAAAAATGTAGCATTTTCTATTTTTCATACAGAAAACTTAATTTTACTTTGTTAATAAAGTTGAAGTTAACTGCCCATTGTAATACGTGTCTAGACATATAATGAAAGGTATATTATTTTGTGTAGGAAATTACTCAAAATACATAATTTAGTTTTTATTTATACATTTATCGTTTCTACCTTGTCTTAAATTTTAAAGAATCTTGTAATTGTTTTCAAAATGAATACAATTAGTATTTAAAAGTAAAACTTAATTAGTACAGTTTAGACACTTACATAACAAACAAATCAAAGACAAATCTGCTTTCCTTCCTTCCATACTTTTACTTTTATTTGCTTTTCATATATCTTGATATTTTTAAGTTATTTCATTATGTATTTTTGAATTATTTAATTAAGTACTTACTCTTATTTGGCATATTATTTATTAATCCTAATTCTATGTCTTACTATATTATAGAATGAGTTTCTAGAAACCATATCTCAATTATCATTACAGTTTTTAAATATATATTATTTTTCTATTAATTTCAATGATACTATTATTTTGTATATTTGATTATGTATGAATCTAAATTTGTATAATTTTTATTTTAATATTTAAATATGTTTTTTTTTGCATTGCATTCTTTGTAATTTTATTGTTTATTACTTATACCTTGTTTTTCTGTATTTGTTATTCTATTTTGCATCACATGTCATTATAATTTAATCTAATTAATTTTACTATGTATTTTTTATTGTTAATTATTATGGCTTGACATGGTCATAACCTAAAAAGCCTTAATAGGTTCATTAATATTTAAACGAGTGTAATTTTGAATGAATAAATAAATAAATAACACATTCGTTTTATTGATACCCACCATAATTTATATGTAACAATATAAAAGTCATGAGTCATGACTAACACAGGAAACTCCCAGCTTGTCAATCTTAAATAAACTATGTAAATAAAATTGTTTAAAAAATAATAATGTGAATGGTTTTAGAGGTTTGCCAATAATACCCTAACTATAAATATCTGTAACTTAAAGGATAAACCACGGCAGTCACGTTGAACGAAATATACAGGAAACGATTTTGTAATAAGGAAATATCGCATACTACGAATACCGATAAAAATATATAAAATGGATTTCGAATAATTAATTGTATTTTCAAAATCAATATGGATATTGTGGAGAAATGTTTTCATACATGAATGTAAAAAAGAAATTCAATAAAAATACGTTCGTAGAAAAACGCGACGTGCTTGGCCTTGTTTGTTGTGTCGTCAAGATTTGTGATAATGTTCAAAACTAAATTCAATGACCAGGAACAAATAAACATGAATCGTGAAAACATGAACCGTGGCCAATGGAATAACCGTTTTTGCGGAAATTCAAAATTACAAATTTCAAAATATTTTTTATGCTACTAATAATTATTGGACAGTATTTCATAGACCTTTATTACTTTAAAAATATAAAAAAAGTGATATTTCCCTATTGAGCGATTTCCAAAACATCATAACTTTTTAATCAAATGAGATAATTTCAATATATAAAGAACTTACAACGTAAAATAATGATAATTTTGATAATACTAATACATATTAAAATAACATCTTGGACTACTGATGTTTCTTGCATTAAAACAAAGTGGACTTCAGATTGTTATTTCAATTTTAAAAGGCATTTTTATGACGAAAGTGGACTTCGCGTATAAAATAGCTTATTGTGATGATTTCTGCACTTATTACTTCAAATCGGCAAAAAGTGGACTCTCGTTTTTTATCCTCCAAGGTAGGTACACAAATGTATAGTCGGGGTCTAAGTTCAAGGCGTACGGAAGAAATGCGGCAATATATTTTGACCTCAGAGTAATAACACGCTACAGATGTAGAGACGCCCATTTGCTCTATTGCATAGAACAAAAGCTTTGCAAATTTTTGTTTAGTTTTTGGTTTAGCAACATATGTTAAACGGACGGTTTCGTCGCTGTGCTTGGGCAAGATAGTGTTATTACTCAGAGGTTGTGACGCTGACTGATTTTCACGAATTTCAAGGCGCCAATATTTGTCGAAACTTAACCCGGCAGCGTCAAAACACATTATCACATTCCTTCCGTGCGCTTTGAACGTAGACCCCGTCTACACATAATATTTAAAACATTCTTACCTTTTTATTTAAAAAAACATGCCATTTTAGCTGTATAGATGGCTCTTTGTTGTAATTTATAAACTTTCTATTTTCATATCTCATACTCGAGTAGTTTTAAATTGATCCCTGTGAACAATTGTCAGGTCTAAAAAAATAATTACGGACTAGCGTTTTTTTTTTAATATGGCAAACACCTTACCTTCATGTAACAGATAATTGAACTACGCTGCATTAGGTTTACTAATCCAGTGCCCTATGCATCACTAGGTGCGGAAAGTGGATGATGATGGTAATTGTGCAAGAGAACAACTAAAAACGACTCCAGTCACTCTCAGCGAAGTATATGCATAATATTTATCCTTATGTAAATAATAAATAACTAAGTACCTACCTCTTGTTTATGTTATGGTAGAACATGACGTGTTATCAATATTATTCATTTAAAATACTTTATTTACTCCACAGAATGATTTGTTTGGGAAAGTATTAATTTTAGATAGAAAGCTAAAGCTTGACCACTCAAAATTCGAATCATAAACAATAATGTTATTTTAAATATTAATATTATTACTTTTTTATTTTAAATAGTATAGTTACTTTTCTTAGATTGCATCTTTCGGTTATAAACTAAGAAAAAATCAACGTGTCGCGGGGTAATTACTACAACTATAGTCCTAAAAATATAGCTTGATTAGAATAACAGTTGTCAGCAAAAGTGATGACATAACTTTGTAGTAACGTCTAAGGAGTGATTAATATTGACACACTAAAAATCATTCGTATCTGGCATGCTAATTTATTTTTTTAATACAATGCTTGACATATAAATCAACGTAATTATATAAAATCAGCTTTAAAACAAAAAAAACTAAAATAAACCAAATTATTAACGACGTTTTCATTTTAAGATTACATCATTTTGCAAAATTGATCAATGTAAATCGATCGAATAAAAAAAAAACCATTTGATGTTGTTCGTGAAAAAAGTATAAATGTCTTATTTTTTGGTGAATAATTCTCTTAAACACACTATAATAGGCTTGTTTTTGCGTTTTTATATAAATTTGCGGAAACGGAGTTTCATGTTTGCATGAAAAAATTGATAAAATCGATTTGATCGGTACATGATCAGTGATCAGTAATTTCACATCACTACTGACATTAGTTTGGCAGCTGTCGTTTTAATCAAGCTATATTTTAAGAATTATAAGTAACTTCAAAATCAGCATTAGTCAGTTACCCACAAAAAAATTTTTTTTTTATCCTCCATGAATGCTACAAATGTATAAGTCATGCATTCAAATCATCATCAAATTACGATTTTAATTAATCACGACTTGCCTATTTTATTTGTAGCATTCATGGAGGAAAGTACAAATATGTGTTTTTAGTGGGTAATTCTAAAATGCTGATTTTAGGGTTAGCTAGTTGTAGTAATTAGCCCACAATATTGTATGTGAGTGCATATTTTTTTCGGCTTATTGTTTTAGGATGACTTAACCATTTAGGTGCCACAAGGTAATGCAGTGTAACATGAACATTAATTTTCATCTAGAATATGTCGTACCGTCGATATAACTCACTGCCTAAAATGAATAGAGAGACAATTCCACTTTTGATTCTTCATGATATCCCCTAACAAAACGTTTGCCTATTGAATGTACTATTATTTCTCAAAACCATTCCAAAATATGTTGAATTTGTCTGGCATTTAAGCGGTTAAGTATGAGGAACGTGATATACGAAACAATTTAGTATATAAGGTTGATATTTACAAATGATAAATATTTACTATTTTTAGTTTAGTTTTATTTTCAATATAAATATTTGATTAGTTTAAATACAATATTGGCTGTAGATATTTAAATATTTGATTTGACAAAATGTTCAGCCATATGAGATCATACTTTTTTTAAGACAAAAATTATTATGATTTAGGATCCACTAAACGTAATTTTAAACTAAAAACGAAATTATTTTTTTACAATAAGTGTAAAATAAAAACTTTTAAAAACAAATTGTGTGGGTTTATTTGCAAGTACACAATGAAAGAGAAACTTGCTACCAATGACGCACGTATTGTCATATAAATCAAAATGGTTTACTCTATAAGCGGTCAGTGCTGATTACATAATTCGGAGTACGTTTCACGTTTAGTTGTAATCAAACCTTAATGGAATTCATTCAACTGATGTGTTATCGATTACTGTTAGCGTTTATTTTGTATTTGTCGTTTAAAGACAGGAGTATTCAAATTGTTAAATTATTTTTAATAAATTGCAAATTTGTATTTTGTATCTTACAAGTAAAATACTGTCGATCTTAGAACTTAAATATAATATTTCCCATACCTATGTAAATATGTCATAATTATTTTACGGGACGACTCGTCATTTCAAAACCGATTGAGGGGTACACGGCTAAAACGGGCTCATTTCATTTTTTCGATTTTCGAGATATTAATCGCATTTTTTTCTATGGAATGAGTTCAACAAAATTCAATTTTCAAATCTAACAAAATGTGTCTCCCTATCTTATAAATTATAGGTAATAATTTTGGTGTCACTGCTGGCAAAAAAACATTAATATGCTACGATTGCTGCAACGAGCACGTTTTTATCAGTTCAAGACAGTTTTTTTTTTTACATAAATATTTATTGCATTAATAAAAAAAACAATTTTACTAAAAATATGAACACAGTGTCCAACAAATGATTGTACCCTCGCCGTGTACCCTTCAAATACTTTCAATGATAGTTGAGTAATAATAATTACTTGAAACCGTAGAATACAAAAGACGCGAATAGTATGTAATCAATAAAACTCGAATGTATTTTGGTTTTGGAACAGAGCCGTAGGATGAAGGTAAAATGACTTACTGTCGTATCCAGCAGACCAGGTCCACAGCGACACCATGGCCAGCAGCCAGTGGAACAGGAGACCCTCCAGGCGCCAGTATAGGCGGGGGCTCCAGGCTTTCAGTGGGCGCAGCGCTCCCATCCACACCACGTAGGCGGGGATGCAGTAACAGTTGTTCGTGACCACGAACGCCACGCGGCCCAACACCCTACACCACCGCCCCACGCTACCGCTGCAAGAAACCGCCGCCATGAGCATCCCACGGAATACGAAAAATAGTGAACACAATGATGAACCAAATTTCCGAACGCGTCAGTGACAACCCACATGGTGAGTACAAAGCCAAGCCTTCCCCGAACTGGACTAGTGCTAGGGACGAGCGACTACTGACGTTGCATAGCACCTCGGCGTCGCGAGAAATAGTGGTTCTGGTCTCTTGTGATTGAATGAAGTGAAGTGTACGAAAGCTTTCG
This sequence comes from Micrasema longulum, assembly GCF_059751315.1. Lineage (NCBI taxonomy): Eukaryota > Metazoa > Arthropoda > Insecta > Trichoptera > Brachycentridae > Micrasema > Micrasema longulum. Next base: position 16,236 of record NW_028279759.1, read on the forward strand.
ATGCACTCGACATTCGAGGTGATGCTAATGATTCGGACATTCTACCGAGTGACACATCACACATTATACTAGGGCGGCCGAGCATACAACACTCGCAATCTTCTCCTAGCGTGAAATTATCGTAAGGGTAAAAAGCTACAAGTTTCAAGTTACAAATTGGAAAGCAAACAGATTAGAATATCCCAAACATTAGTCAAGTTTACTGCAATGCTCGATCGTGGTCGTGTTAATGAGAATGGGATCCCATCGGGTGTTCGGAGATGGAGTAATGTGGTAATGCAGTAATGCGAAGGCTTTCATTGTACCCGTGACGCGAGTGGGATGCTGGCGGGCGGCGTGTGGCGGCGGCGGCGGCGGCGGCGGCGACGGGCGCGGGCGGAAGGGCGGAAGCGGAATAAAAGGCGGCCATTATACAATTGACAATATTTATTAATGGAATTATACAAGTTGTCTCGGTTACTGTGAGTAGGGTGTGAGTACAAATGTAAGAATACTGTAGCGGCACAGGGGTTACCGTATGCGAGCGTGAGCGGTTGAGGCCACATAGAATCTTCCGATGTATTTATTTTACTTGCACACACAATTACATTCAATTATTTATTGTAAACATTTATTCTGATAAAAACATCAAATTCGTGTTGAGATTCAATTGTAAAAAAAAATAATAATACATTTTCTTTAAAATCCCGTATTACACGGGCAAAAATATATAGAAAAACGAATTGGATAAAAGTATACAAGTTTATAGTATAAATTTACGACATTTAACCGTTAACACTAAAATATCTTTCACTCTTAAAGCGTACATATAGAAATATACTCCGAACAGAATGAGTAAAATACGGAAGAGTATTGTATGTATGTTGGAAACCATTATCGGACCGACGCGACTCGATAAATTATTTAGGACTGTACACTATCTAGTATATACAACAATTTCCATTCGTTCGGCCAGATATGTTTGATTAATTGGCAGTAAGCTAAAGGTACATGGTCGGACATATTCGCGAGGGGGCACTTTCCGGACACTTTTCGGAATCGGGGAAATTCAATTGTCTATCTATCGTACTCGTCTAAGTGATTACTGATTACATACCCTGATACATATCCCGCACTCTATGGGAAAATGGGCCACCGCGAATACGCCGCTTCACAACAGACAGATTATCTTAAACACATAACGCCTAGCCGACACTTTTCGGCTAGTATCTATTCGACTCACTTACATTTATCATATAAATATATACACATATATATACTACATCGATTTTACGCTAAATCAGAATTTCATCCGACGCCTTCCAGATACATTAAAATTAATTATTGCAATTTTAGTCGCAAAATGTAAAATTCACAGTTGAATCGATAAAAATTGCTGCGGACGTCCGGAAATAGCGGCAAGGGGGGGAAGAGGGTTCAGTAATCAGTCGCTTGCATGAGCTAGTCTTGCGTCATGAAGTTGTGCACTTGCTCTAGCTTATAGGCCAGGCGTTGCTTCTGGGAGAACTCGTCTTCCTCCAGGGTCACTATGAGCTGCTCAGAGTACTTTGAGGCGTACGTGTAGAGCTCGTTGAGCGCGCAGTTCGTGTTGAACTCCTTAGTGTGCTGGCGGGACTCTTCAGCCAGCATGGCATTCATGTCCTGGTCCGAAATGGGCGGCATCTGCTTAATGTCTGAGTAGTAACGCTCGACCCACTCCTTGTACACCGGGATGTCCTTGGCATACAATAGCTTGGAACTGGGCGAGTCCTTCCCCAAAATATGGTCGGAAGTAGAGCACGAATCCATAAATGTA